>NC_133366.1:25868843-25953478 GCF_049309525.1 Garra rufa | reverse complement strand
CTAGTACATGCCACAAACCTTTACTTAATAAATGCTTTAAAACAACAAGTATGGTGTTTTACTTAATAAACTACTTTCAATAAAACGTATACAATACAAGTGTGTGGTGTCCCTCTTAATAAACTACTTTCAATAAAACGTATACAATACAAGTGTGTGGTGTCTCTCTTAACAAACCACTTTCAACAAAACGTATACAATACAAGTCGTCACCTTAGAATTATAAGGTTCTATCTGCGTTCCGAGTGGTTTTGAGATATTGAGCTTCAAAGTTTTTGCATTCTATATAGCAAAAATGATATGGGGAACAAGTCTCTTTCCTACATGAGAATGACAGAGACCCTAAATGTATTCTAAATGTACAATATCAAAATCCTCTCAGATTTTTAAATGGGGATTTTGGGAACAGGTCAAATGCAGATAGAACCTTCTAATTCTAAAAAGTCGTTTTCTGCTTGGAATTATAAGGTTCTATCTTGCAAAACATTAATTAAAGCAACAATTTTCAAGAAATAAAAGTAGTTTACTTACAATTTGTTTTAAAACATAAATTACTGTTGTAACAATGTGTCAACATGTATGAGAATTTAATGCTTTAATGCTTTCTTCATCACATTTATTTAATAGGACAAATATTTTTTCCTTGTTTAAGTTAGGCATAAAAGGCAGTGCTGAATATTTTGTCCAGAGCAGATGTTAATTTTATAATTATAGTGGGTAATTAAAGACATTATTGCAGAAACAGTTAAAAAAAAGCAGCTACTCTAATCCATCTGACCAGGACTTTATTCCACAAAAAGCCATATTCAACCATATTCGCAAAACTATCGTTTTCAACATTAATAACAACAGTTTGATCGCTATTGATCACATTCAACATCAAATGACAGTGACACTTATATTTCATTAAGTACTTTACATTATGCAATTGCTCTGCAGTAAAGCAATTCAAGCCAGTTGCAGATACTATTATTTGTTTTATGCCGGTAATGTATATAATGCCGGTAGCGGTAATTATGAGTAAAAATAAATCACGCCATCATTATGTTTTAAACACTGCCACTTTGAGGAATAAATGTGAATTGCACTCATTGATTCTACAGACGTGTAATTGTTGTTTTACGTTTAATCTTTCCTGCTGTTATGGAACAGTCCAGTGACATGACAAAGAAAGTTGATCCTGATTGGTCCTCTTGTTTGCATTCGAAGTGCTGATTGGCTCACAGATAGAACCTTATAGAACCAAGTTATAGTTCGACTCTGTAGATAGAACCTTTTTCTTTTCTAAATAAAAAGTCCTAAAATGTACAAAACTTTTTTAAAAAACCATCACATAATGTAAATAAGTTGTCACAGAATAAGAATATGTGAATAACTCAATTTTGACAAAAATGTCAGATAGAACCTTATAATTCTAAGGCGACGAAGTGTGTGGTGTCTTTCTTAATAAACTACTTTCAATAAAACGTATACAATACAAGTGTGGTATAGAAGAAAAGGACATACTTGCAACAGGAAAATTGCATATTTCATTAACACCCCAGTCTTGCAAGTTTGTTCTGCATCTTGAAACCCATGTATGGCATGTAACATTTCTTATTCTTGACACATTTGCTTAGTCTAGTATACACTTGTCTTGACTCCGTAACAATGTTCATTTGGAATGTGTTCATATATTGATCCACCCAGGGTCATTTGTTCTTAGGCCATATAATTTTACTTTCTATAATTTTTCCACTCACAATATCACCAGTTGGCCAAATTTTGATGTTTTGTTTTATAATTGTCAAATATTGCCCAAATTTTTGTCTCATCAATTTCCCATCAGTAATTTCATGATAACATGCTCCAATCAATTGTCCCTTAGAGTCTTCACAAATAAACGTGCGGCTCCTTCCATTAATCAGACATGTTCTACAAATGTCAACCAATGGAATTCTGGATCTAGGTACAAATACCGTCCCAGTGGCCGTCTACGTCATTTTGAAGCTCTGTCGAGACGTTTGTGTCTAGCAACTCCCTCAATGTTTTCATTTATGAAATAAACACTTCATCAAATTTCACTACTCTGTTAACATCATTGGTGTACTTGCCATGCAACTCATGCACTAAAAGCAAGTCATCATTTAGCCAACTTTTGTGAGCACTTAAGTCATTGTACCAGTATCTGGCCTCTGGGTGGAGCAACTTCAGTTTACTCTTGCATTGTTTAAATACATCTGTACTCAGGAATGTGATCAACTCGTGTGATCTTACACAGTATTCCATTGTTACATCATCATCATTAAACCAGGCTATCACTTTACATCTTTTAAAGCAATTTTTACACGGATCTCCCATAAAAAATCTAGTTTTCTGAATAAATAACATCTGATGATAACACATGCATTCATCTTCTCTAACAGCAATACAGTAGTTCGGATTTCGTGACAACAGTTGACCTTGCAGTTCTTTTAAACTCCTATAAAATATATTACAATTCAAAGTATCGCTATACATACTTTACTTATTTCTTTTATTCTTAGTTACAATGTTCAGTTGTTGCTAATGAACAGCATTATTCTTTCTTAGACAGAATAAATATATAATTATCATTTGGTCGAAATGATCAAGTCGTTCAAAGACAGACTCTGCAGTCATCATTCTGCTATGTGCCATATATTCTCTTCGTGTTGGCAAATTAAGTCTTGGTGTGTCCTTAAGTCTTGAAGTGTTCTGTCCTTATGTTACTAGACGTATGAGGTCTTATAGGATCTAGGTTTGACAACACCCACTTTATCAGGTGCATGAATAGTTGAATGTAAATTAGTGTCGGGGTTATTTTACACCCTTTTTACACTTTTTCATTATCCTACAGATTCTGAAACAAATCATTCTTATCAGTTTTCTCCAAAATGATTAAAACCAACAGTCCAATTATTGTGATTAATATCACATGAAAATTACTCATGATCCACTTCAAATTTCTATAGGTACTTTTTGACATTCCTCCAAGAAATAAAAAGTTCCTTTTTCTTCGTATTTGTATTTTTTATTTTTAGAGACCTTACTCTCTTCAATTCCCCTTCTGTACCTTTAGTTTTCTCTGGGTTACTACTTTCTTTAAAATAATGTTTTTTAGCCACTATGAAATATATGAAATGTGGGCTAGCATCTGCATATATCGCCTTATCAGTGTTAATGGTCTTGGATAGCAACCTACTAATTCCCTGATTCATATTATTTCTGTTACTATCTTTTGTTTGCCCATCACACAATTCCAGTTTCTTTTATATCATAACAATATCTCACCATCCAAAATAGTTTCAGATGAACTAATCCTTTGTTATGTACAAATCACCTCTAAAACTTCTTATCAATTTATAAGCCATATTTGGCTCATCTTCTTTCCTATAGTATTCTGGAATCTCTTCAGGAATTACCCATGTGTTTATTTGTTTATCGTTCTTACCTCTTATTCAAACTATAGGTATTGGATATTCCTTCCCTAACTTCTTGTTATCATTCTGTACTCTAGCTCGATAATTTCCTACTGTGGATCATTTTATTGGACCCTTAATTTTAATTGGAATTATCTTTCCATACCCATTCATTGCTACTTCTTGCAGCAAATCAAACAGCCTAATCTGTATTATAATCTGATCAGTCATCGTGTTATTCTCCATTATCAGATTTCTCCACAACAGTGGTTGCTTTAACATTGTTTAAATTTGTACTCCTTGACTTTTAACTCCATCTCTATCTGAGACTATTATCCAATAATTGCCTTTGACTTTTGCCCTTATTCCTGCTCTGTGACTATAACTCTCATCACCTCTTCACTGCCCTGCCCATATACAGCTGATCTAATATATCTCTCTGACCGTGCAAGCTTGGTTTTTAAATCTCTTATTTAATATTTCTAGTACTTTAAAATGCCACATCACATGTCATTTCCAATCACTATCTAGTCTTGGTTCATTTATTAAAACTATTGTCAGGGCACTCTTACCAGTATTTATCTATTATAATACTGATTTGATAAAAGGTTTTTTTCTCTTTTAAAATGCTTAACTTGTCCTAGAGCTATTTCAACTTCCCTAATGGATTGGCCATACCCTCCTAGACCGGGAAATGGATTTCTTAACTTTTGCAAACTTTCATATAATGTATATATTTTCGTTTGTAAACAGCTCTTTACACTCTAATGTTTTTCATTTATCTTTTCTTGTTGTTATTCATCTAAGGGTAACATTTTATGATGTTCTATGTTAAATCCTTCTTTTTGTGACTTTTCAAGTGAATTTCTTTGTTTATCACTAAGGTTGTCAATTTCATAGTCTGGGTAAGTGGTACCTTATCCCTGTATCTTGATCCATTACAGTCAAATTTGTTCTGCTTTTTGCCAAATTCCAAAATACTATAAGTATAGCTATAGTTATCATTGTTACTACAAAGTTTGGTTTTCTTAAGCAGACCTTTTTCCATTTTCACACTATTCTGCTATATTTCCCTCTGCTCGTCCATTTTGTTTCAGTTCCCGTTATCTTGTATCATACAACAGAAAATGGAGTGCTCTGGAATCTCCCTTAGTCGTTAATCATTCGTTTCCTCACATGATTCCAGCACTTGCTTCTGGATCTGAAGCTTCAACTCTGAAGTTGTTTTGTGTGTTAGAAGACTTTTCTCTATTGACTGGGCTTTCTTCCCCTTCTAAAAGTCTAATCAACACTCAAAACATTCTATTATTTGTTCCCCTTCTTTGGGGGTTATTTCCAATTCATTATTTAATTGATGAATTGTATACTTACGGTGCCAGACGACCAGACCACTGCCAGCAAATATTCGTTGTTCACTCACTGCCTCTTTTTCTTGCTCTGCCATATACTCAGACTCTAGTTTAGTGTTGAATTCTATTCTTCATTTTTCACTAAACATAGTTTCACTTAACTTTGGTCCATCCAGAGACATACTATTATTGCTTCCTTAACTTACTAATGTCTGTCTTTCACATTTGTACACTAGAGTAAAGCTGCTCTGTTTCTCTTTATGCAATTCACTGCATTTACATTGCACTCTAGAAATAGGGTTATTTTTCTTTCTCTTGGATTTCTTTTCCAAGAATTTACTTTGTTAAAATTACATTTCTTTTACTCCAAAGTCCATTTTCAGATAGCTCTATTGTTTGTTTGCTTTTCAACTCCTAAAAAAGGATAAGCTGACTTCTTATTGTCTAACTTTATTATTATTAGACATTATCTCTAACTTGACACTTTATTGTTTTTCTTTCTTTAATTTTCTAAGTCACTGTAATACAAGGCTTCGTCCATATATTCATTCCATCTCACATAATTGTGATTTGATCTATAATAAGTATAATGATATACTTCACTTGCATACTGCGATTTCATTTAATTCAGGAGTACAGCATAAAGTTTTATATACAACTATATGTTTCTCTGAAAGTCAATCTTCTTACTCCCTTTGAATGAACTAAGTAGCGTAATTACATTTACACGATTGAGGTCTAAACCAACTAGTTGTCTATTCTTCTAATGCTGTTATAATCACATTTGCAGATGCCTCTTTTAGGGATTTTGCCCAAATCCGACTTGAAAATTCATCTACTGCTATCAGCATGAATTTATTTCCTGACCTTGATTTAGGATTCAAAGGTCCAGCTTTATCTAATGACCATTCTTGACTAACTCTTTCTGGTGTAATTTTACCATAGTCATTTCTTATAGCTTCATTGTATCTTTTCTTTGCATACAATTTTTACATTTTAGTCCTATTTGTCTATATTTTTCCTCTAATTGGCAATAGTTATATAATTGTCAGATAAAACTTTGCCTATTTAGGTTTATACTGGGATTTTTCATGTATTTTTCATGTATATGTATTTTCTAAACAGTGTTATTCTTGTTTTCTCTGACTACAATTCTTCTTCTTAATTTTGCTAACTTGTCTACCTCTCAGTTTCCTTAAGTTACTTCTGTGTCATCTGTGGAATGTATAGTTTGATGAATAACTATCGGATCTAACTCTCTTATTAGATCATAAATTTTCTTCTAGTTCACTATGTTCAACAGGTTTTCCACAAAATTTTCCCTATATGTCTACGTTCTCATTTATTCTTGTTTTAACATATTTGCTATCTATTATAAGAATAACTTAGGCTTTTACTAGCTTATTTTAATCTTACACAAGCTTTTAATAAAGCTATTACCTCTGCAATTTGAGTTATTCCGAGAACACAGCTTTCGTCTCTTAACTCTTCTCCTTTCTTTACTTGTATGATAAATGTCCAATGAGCTATATTAGCGTCCACGAGAGTTTTTGACCTATCTGTGTACACTATTATTCCTTTAAACACGTTTACTTTCATTTTCTGACATTTTTCTCTACCTCTATTTTATTTTATAGTTTGAACCTAACCAATCACTGTCATCTCAAATTCTGGGCTTTCGGATCTTTTATTTTTCATTAAATGTCCCATTATTGCTTCATCTATATTAAGTATTATCTTCTGTCCTTGTGTAAGATCTTAACATTCTGCATATCTCTTACTAATTGCTGCTAGTTTCTTCTTATAGGTAAAAACTTTTCTTTGGATTTTTCCAGCTTTCATTTCTTTTACGAATTGGTATTTGTAATTACTTCTTTAATTTTTTTCTATTAATTGATAGCCAGTTTAATCGCAATCTAAATTTACTTTTTAAGTCTTCTCATAATTTCATCCTTTCTTTTTTGACCTAAACTTAGAATTGCGTCTTTTTAGTTTTGTAGCATTTTCTCTGCTTTTTCAGTCCAACCTAATTTACTACCTTTCATTGTAGCATATTGGTTAAGCTTTTTACTAAACTTAAGAACTATATCCCTTACATAATTCATAAGTCCCATCATTTGTTGTACTTTTTTAACCCTTTCTAAAGTTTTTAGATTTGTACTTCACTTTTTTATTCTTTGTGTAATTTCTCTATTCTCTGCTGATATCCAAAATCCTAAAAATTCACCCTTATCTGTCATTACTTTCTTAATGTTCGGTTTCAATCCTGCCTCCGCTTGGCGATTCACCACTTTCTTTACAGTTTTTACAAGTTTTTCCATTGTTATCAATGATTAATATATCACCACCATAAATCTCTAATTGCTTTAGTATTTCCTTATGAATAGTTTAGTAACTTCATTACGGTTTACATATTACTAAGTTTGTTGCAATTGTTTAAATACATAATGTGTATTACTTAAAGTAAAAACAGTTGTTGTTTTTTTTCTGTTAATGGAATAGACCAAAAGCCATTTGCTAAATCTAGCTTTAATTAGAAATCTTCCATTTATAACCTTTTAACTGTGTTTCTAGCATTACTTACATAACGTCTATCTGGTTTCATTACTTTGTTTAATGCTTTACAATTTGTAACTAGTACGTTTTGTCTAGTTTTGGTACTAATTGTATTGGACTGTTTGTTATCGCAGACTTAACTTCTTGAAGAACTCCCTGTTCTACTAGCTCTTCTATTGTTCGATTTAATTCTTCTTTGGCCATTTTAATTTATTGGATATTGCCGTTGAGGCTTATGTATTACACCTATTATTTCATGTGCATATTTATCACTTACTTTTCCACACTCATTTTTATATTTCCTATACGGAGCTTTTCCCATGAATTGTATTAATTCATTTTTCGCTTCTTCTGATCCTATCATTTTGTTTCATATTCTATTTACTGTGTTCGATATCTACATTTTTTAATCTCAGGACCTTTTTTAGATTTCTAGCAGCTAATAAGTTTTCTATACCTTTTAACATCTTAATGCCGAATTTATCTCCTATTTGTTTCTTTTCTATATTTCTATTATAAGCTTGAATTAAAATACTATCTGTAAATTGTATTGGCTCTGTTATAGTGGTCACATCTGCTCCTGTATCCAAAAATACTCTCCTTCTAAATCAACAAATAAATGTTCTTCATATTCTATTACTCTCTGGTCATAAATGTTCCGTTTTAACAGACCAAATGTCCTTCATTGTGGTACTTTTTGTTTTTTCTCTATTACTCCTGTTTCATTCCCTACATTTGACTGCATATCTTTTTAGACTATTGTCTTTATCAAAATTATTATTATTATTATTTTTTAAATAGTTCTGTCTAAGATGAGAGATCTACTGCCTGAACACACATTAAATTTGATTCTTCTGTTTTACACTTTTGAATCACACGGCTTCTTTCTTCTGGAGTCATTTTTCTTCATCTATCTTCTGAAATATAATTTGATTTTCCAGGATTACTTCCTATGTCATTTTTCATGTTTTTTTTTTTTCTCTCTCTGTCTAATTTGAAAATGAGTATTATATGTTTTCCCTTCACTCACTTTTGTATTCTGCTTTTTCAACAGATTAACTTTTTGTTGTTTTTGCCTACGCATATTTTGGGATTCTTCTTTTCACTATTCTTACATGGTGAGAACTCAGATCAAATTAGCTAGTCTCTCTTCTATTTATTTCTTAGCTACAGTATTCTAAAATTACTATTAACTTATATCCGCCTGGAATATTTCATCCTACATCTCTTAATAACCTTACTTTATCTGTCATAGGTATCTCTTCTTCTATCGATAACCATACACTTAACTCTGGAACTTGATCTTTGGACGCGTTTATTAACATTTCCTTCCATTGCGTACATTTGTCCTCTGTCACGGTTAAATTCCTCACCCTCTCTATAACTGTTGCTGAAATTGCATGACCTGTACATGTATGGACTAAGGCGAGTTATAGCTCCGCAACCTAAATTTGCATTCTCTGCCGCTTTTATAATCCGATCTGTATAAGCATTATGATTTTCTCCTGCCTTTTTAGATCCTATTTGCTTTCTAACTGCCTCCGTTAACTGAAGTTCTAATAACTTTGCCTGTATATCATTTTGCTCCTCTCTACTCTGTTTTGGAGTTGTAAATTCTAATCGCTTCGCTGGAGTCTCCCACATTCCAGTGGCAGGTGTAAAAGGACCTCTCTCTTTTTCCCGTTCTTGGTCTGTCTCTTCGCTCTCACAACTCTCTGAAGTCCCTGATTTCTAGTTTTGCTATAGCCTGCCGACCCCTCACAGTATTCAACTCCCTCCTTATTTGCTTTAGTTCTACGTTTAAGCTTTTTATCTCTTTTCCATCTCTCTAATTATTTTCTGTTAAATTCAAACCCTTTTGGCATATAATTTGTTTTCCTATTTTTGACCATTCATTTTACCTCGCTTATCTTAGTGGCATAAGGTGACTGGCTTGCTGTTCGCATTTGCCTGTAAGTTAAATTATTTTCAGGAACAATCTTCCTAACTCATTTTCCTCTTAAATCTCTTCCTTTCTTATTGCTAGTGGGATCTTTATACTTAGTTACTTTAATTTCTATTTCTGGTCATTCACTTTAAATTTGTTTGGTCACTCTTCTTAATTGCAATCCACCTCCTTTTTTTCTAATGTAGTCTTGTATCTTATCATATTTCTAACTGTATTTCACTACTTTTACTTTCTTTAGGTTAGTGTTGACTAATAAGAGTCTTTTTCTTTTGTTCTTTACTACTCATTTCTATTTCTTACTGGTTTTTCGGAGCTCCCTTCTATCTCTCTGTGGCAAAAACTGCCGTTCAGTGGTTTTTATTACTCCCTTTCTCTCATTGTAAGTTTGTTTTTAGTTTTCTCTATTCTTGTTGTTCATTAACAGGCTTATTTTATCCAATGCCTTTCTAGTCTACTTATTTTTTCTAGTTAGCATTCCTTTATCACTGCTATTCCAAAATGTCTAAACTGTCCTATCCTTATTAAGGTTAAATGTATTATTTTAACCTCTCTACTGATTGCAATTTCAATCAAGGACTACATTATTGTTTTATCTTTTAATTTTGAGTATTTTATAGTACGCAACTTCGCCATGCAGTCTGTCATTACGGCATGCACTACAAAATTCCAGTAAGGCGATCCAGTCGTAATTCTAAAGGATCCTGGACTCTGCATACCTAACTATTTTTGTGTATTTTCTATCTCTCTTTACGCCTGTTCTTCTAGCAGTCTAGAAACGGCACTTATCTGTACGGGTTCTTTTTCAATAACCACAATTCCTCCTCTAGTTTCTTCTATTAAACCATCATACATTATAAATTCAATTTTGCCAATTTTTAATCCCTGTTTATTCAGCCTAATTACCGATCCTGGTTCTGGCATTATTAAACTCTCTCTATTACTATTCTTAACCTCTTGTTTTCCTGAAAGATTTTCTTCTTCAGTTTTTAAGCTAATTATTTTTCTTATCTTCTTTTTTACTACTCTCCATTTTTACCCACTTTCTTCGCACTGTATTACGTACTCTATTATTACTATGTTATTTCTTATTGAATAAAAATTCAATATAATTAAAACTGAGAATCACTATCTCATTTTTCTTAAACTTTACAGTTTTTAATGTCTCTGGATGGTTACCAAATTATCCCAAATCGTTTTTCTTCTTTAAACCAACATTCTCTTCTTTTACGGCACTACTCTAACATACACGTATTTAAGAATCTTTCGTCCTACATACTTGTATGTTTCTGGGCTTCACCATCATTTAGTGGAGCGTCCCCCACTTGACAGTTTTATAGCCCCTTCTAAGTTTCACAAAAACTTAGCTAATCTCAGGAAGCGCTTTCCCTTCAGAGATTTTTAGTTTTGTGCGCGCACACAACCCTTTATGGGTCGTATAAATAACTCATTTTGAATTATTTTTAGTTTTCGAGTTTCCTATAGGTTTTCCCTACCTATTAAACTCTATATTTTCGTGCCTAAATCGTATTAGCTGAGTTGAGCAAGTGATCATTGATCCTGGCCAGAAATCAATGGTCAATATGCCCCCCCAACACGTTGGGCGCCATGTTTAGCGGTGCTCAATTTCCTACACCTTCTACCTTATTTTGTTTATTCTCAGGTTAGGTAAAGATAGTCGAATCTGCCCTATCGTATAAGTAATTTTCATACTCACACCATAGGCTTCAGAAGACTCCTCCGTGGTATGTTCAGTTCAAGTCTATCAATCAGAGTCTCTTGGCAGGCAGGCTTCTTGGTTATAATAAAGTATAATTTTATTGTCTATAGGTTATATAATTTACATACAAATACTAATATATAAAATAAAGAAATACAAAAGAAAATAAATTGCTATCTTAGTCGTTCGAAGGCTTGAATGGCAGGTCGTCATGGCAGGTCGTCTGGCACCGGAGAAGCTGTTGCAGAACCAGCATCTGATGTCCTCTTCGTACTTCAGCCTTTTATACCCAGCAGGTGCATTCCAATGTCCTGAGATACCATGAGTTTTTGGAAATCCCCTAAGAAAGTACCTATATAACCTCTCTACATCTTCGCATTCTATCTTCTCCGGATTCTTCTCCTCTGCTTCACTCTACGCCTGTCTACTACAGAACACTCGACGGTAACATTTGAATTCCTCTTGGTCATTCTTTTTAGCAAAGCTCTTTCTAATACATGTTTATTTCCTAGCTATGTTCTTGCTAGTACATGCCACAAACCTTTACTTAATAAATGCTTTAAAACAACAAGTATGGTGTTTTACTTAATAAACTACTTTCAATAAAACGTATACAATACAAGTGTGTGGTGTCCCTCTTAATAAACTACTTTCAATAAAACGTATACAATACAAGTGTGTGGTGTCTCTCTTAACAAACCACTTTCAACAAAACGTATACAATACAAGTGTGTGGTGTCTTTCTTAATAAACTACTTTCAATAAAACGTATACAATACAAGTGTGGTATAGAAGAAAAGGACATACTTGCAACAGGAAAATTGCATATTTCATTAACAATATATATATATATATATATATATATATAGGACAAAGACCTTTAATTATTTTACAAATGCATTTTATTTAAAACGTAATGCATTTGGCAACATGGGAATACATGAAAGCATGACAACAGCAGCATAAAAAAATGTTTCTGAGCCATTTGCAATTAACTTGAAGGAAAAACACTGAAATTTCTGAAAGTGTGTTATGAGGAGTTTCCGTGCAGGATCGTTTACATCCAGTCTTGGTACTATCTATCAAATATTCTAACACCATTTTGAAAATTTAATTTGATTTGAAATGAGGTGAATATCAGTTGTGTGAACAAAACAGCTGAGTAGGATATCTTACCTAGACAGCCTTTCTGATTAAAATTCTGCTTTGCAGAAAAAAAAAAATGTTTCAAAAAGCCCTCCGGGGTTAATTTCAACACCCTACTGAATCGTGTTTCGTTGGATCAAAAAATGATGTCTGAGAGCTGCATTTACCTCAGTTCAAGCATGAAGTCATATCCTGGCGTCACCGCTCCAAACCTCTGACTCTTTACATTGCTGGCAAACCTGTAGGTGAATTCCTTACAATGCTGTGTGAAAACACAAATCCAGAACATACAGGTAAAGAGCTCAGTCAGTTTATGTGCATTAGACTTGGTGATGCAACTGTGAGAAATCTGTATTTTCTATAGATCTCTTGGCTTCACACATCAATCTGTTTCAAGTCTAAACAGGTCAATCTGTTTCTAAAGCACTACGAGTTAAAATGAAAAAAAAAAAAAAAAGGTTTTTCTGTGTGATTTTTATATATTTGATATTTTATGTAGGCTATATATATTTAGTTCCCTGTCGATACTACACTCGTACTGCGTCGTTAAGACGCTTATGGGAAAAAGCTCCTTTTTCTCCTGAGACTGAAGTATTTCAATAACGCAGTGTAACTGCACGACCATTGGTTTGTGCAGTGAGATGAAAACAAACCAATGGCTCGGCAGCGGAGCTGCACGAGCCTGTGGCAATGATTCGCGCCCGAACGCGCCAAAAGGGGCGGAGAATTCGGCTATATAAGCGTGCATTTTGCCACAGGATCTCAGATCCTTCTCCTTCAGCGACGACATCACATCTTCGCTGACATTGGCTGACCTTCGCTCGAGAAAGAAGCCTCTCGCCGTTGAAGAGCCTCGCAGCGGATCCGCCTGCTCGTCGTTTGACGCTTCAAGCAGCTGACGCGATTCCCTGCCGCGATCCGGCGATAGAAAGAGCATATTTCCAAAGAGCAAATTTCAACTGGCGTTGTTTCAAATGCCACGGCGTTTCTGTTGCTCGTGCAGAGCCCCTCTGCACGCTGTTGACGGTCACGCTGAGTGCGTCTCGTGCTTGGGCTCCGCCCATGCCGAAGCCGCGCTCACTGAGACGGATTGTTCCCACTGCGGGGACATGAGTCTCTCCTCTTTGCGCTCGCGGCTAGCTTTCTTTTCAGAAAGCGACCCCGCCCCTCGCGCCCTCCCACTTTCTTCTTCACAAGAGCCTGTGAAGAAAAAGCAGCGGGGCAGAGCGACTCGGCGCACGGTGATTGGTGAGCTCACGCCGGCTGATCCCCCGCGTGCCTCACCTTCACCACATGAAGAGGAATCTCCTGTTCTCTTCACGCATCCAGACCAAAATCCCTCGGCTGCCGCGAGCGATCTGGTTTCTTTTGGAGTGAGTGAGGAGGAAGCCATGGATGACAGCATGTCTCTGGCTGCATCTGATGGAGAGGATCTGTCGGGCTCGCCGCAAGACCCCGCCCCCTGTCCATCTGCTCAACCCAGCACCGCCAGCGCTGGTATGGACGCCGAACTCTTCCGCGTTCTATCTAAGGCTGTTGAAGAGCTGGGACTGGATTGGTCTCCTCCTGAGGAGCCTGCACGGAGTCGTTTGGATGAGTGGTTCCTGCCGGGGCGCCGCCAAGCCCCTCGTCAGCGAGCTTCACCGTTCTTCCCGGAAGTTCACGGTGAGATCTCTAAATCCTGGCGCGCTCCGTACTCCGCCCGCCTTCGTACCTCTTCTTCCTCCGCCCTCACGACGGTTGACGGCGCTGAAGAGAAAGGATACGACAAGTTGCCCCCCCTAGATGAGACTGTGGCCGCGCATCTGTGCCCGCCCACTGCCATCGGCTGGAAGGCAAAGGCTACTCATCCGTCCAAGCCATGCAGAACTACTTCAGCTCTCGCTGGGCGTGCTTATTCTTCGGCTGGACAGGCAGCATCAGCGCTGCACTCAATGGCGGTCCTCCAGGTCTATCAAGCAAAACTCCTCCGCAGTATGGATGAGGCTGGCATGGACGACGCTGCGTTCCGTGAACTACGCAGCGCGACCGACCTGGCATTGCGTGCTACTAAGATGACGGCACAGGCGATTGGCAGATCGATGGCCAGCTTGGTGGTGCTGGAGCGCCACCTGTGGCTAAACCTAACGGAGATCAAGGACGCTGACAAGGTCGCCTTCCTTGACTCCCCCATCTCTCCTACCGGTCTGTTCGGCCCAGCAGTAGAGGGGTTTGCGGAGCGCTTCACCGCCGCTCAGAAGTCGTCCCAGGCTATGCGACACTTCCTGCCAAAGCGCACAAGCTCTGCAACGGCTCCTAGTCGCCCCAAACCGGCGCCGACTCAGCAGCCTGCAAAGACCGCCCCGCCAGCTGCTCAGCCAGCCCCCCAGGTGGAGCCACGTCATCGCTCCCGCTCGGCCAGACGCTACCCTTTCCCTAGACGTCAGGGACCCCGACCCAAGGTCGTGTTGGACCAGGCGCCTCCAGCGTCTTCCTGATTTAAAAAAACAGGAAGAGGAAGGGGTCAAGTCTCGCCAGAGCCGGACCAGCCCCCAAGATGTCTCTCTTCAGCCTCCAAACACCCCGTTCTGTTCCGGGTTCAGAGCGCTGCATGTTTCCAAACAAACTGGCTGTAACTCACGGGCCCTTTCTGTCAGCGCCCTTACAGCTTACCGCTGTGATAGCGGAAAAAATAAAAAACAAACATTTTCAAAAAGAGAGCAAATTTCCTCTTCCAGAGTTGTTAAGCGGCACCCAACCGCTCAAACCAATGCAACCCCTCAGCACACGGGCCGAGGCTTGGAAAGCCATCCCCGGGGTGTCGAAATGGGTTATGGGCATAATAGAACGAGGTTATACACTGCAGTTCGCTCGAAGACCACCCCGCTTTCGCGGAGTGGTCTCCACCTCAGTTCACAGCAAAAACATAGAGGTTTTGCGTACAGAGGTGAGGAATCTGCTGGCAAAAGGTGCCGTGGAAACGGTTCCCCCAGCACAGAGCGAGTCAGGCTTTTACAGCCGCTACTTCCTCGTCCCAAAAAAGGATGGCGGTCTGAGGCCCATCCTCGACCTCAGGCGTTTGAATTGCGCCCTCATGAGACGGCCATTCAAAATGCTCACGCTAAAACAGATCCTTTCGCACATACGCACAAAGGACTGGTTTTGCTCGCTGGATCTGAAAGATGCATACTTTCACATCCAGATTGCCCCCCACCACAGGCAATTCTTGAGATTTGCCTTCGAGGGAGCGGCCTATCAATATACAGTCCTTCCGTTCGGACTGTCTCTAGCTCCTCGCACATTTACGAAGTGCATGGACGCGGCTCTTTCCCCCCTGAGGCAGAAGGGAATCCGCGTCTTGAACTACCTCGACGACTGGCTCATCCTGGCCCAGTCAGAGAACGAGCTAATACATCACAGATCCGTGATCCTCAGCCACTTGCAATGCCTAGGACTCAGGGTCAATTTTGCCAAGAGCACTCTGTCTCCCAGCCAACGTATTGCGTTCCTGGGAGCAGTTTTCGACTCCATTCAAATGAAGGCAATGGTTGCGCCGCAGCGAGCTCAAGCCATCCGAAAGCTCGCGGCCTCCTTCAAAATCGGAGCCCTTCGCCCTCTCAAAGCTTTTCAGAAGATGCTGGGTCTTATGGCTTCAGCATCTCCAGTACTCCAGCTGGGCCTACTTCAAATGCGCCCTCTGCAGTACTGGTTGAAACCGAAAGTTCCGTCTCAGGCCTGGCGTCTAGGACGCCTGCGCATCAAGGTAGATCAGACCTGTGTCACAGCGCTGACTCCTTGGAAGAATTTTTCTTGGATGGAACAGGGCGTTCCCCTGGACATGGCGTGCAGAAGGAAGATGGTCTCGACAGATGCGTCCAACTCAGGTTGGGGAGCTCTGTGCGATGGCCAGCCGGCATTCGGCCAGTGGTCAGAAGCCGAAAAACGCCTTCACATCAACTGCCTAGAAATGCTAGCAGTGTGTTTAGGCCTCCATACACTTCTGCCAGTCTTAAAGGGACACCACGTCTTAGTCCGCTCGGACAACATGACGGTGGTATCGTACATAAATCACCAGGGAGGTCTTTCGTCGAGACGCCTTTTCACATTAGTGGAACGTCTCTTGCGATGGGCTCAGCTCAACTTTCGCTCGCTCAGAGCAACTCATGTGCCTGGCAGGCTGAATCAAGGAGCAGACATGCTGTCTCGGAGCAACGTCTCCTCAGACGAATGGATGCTTCATCCCCAGACGATTCAGGAAATATGGGCAGTCTTTGGCAAGGCTCAGGTAGACCTGTTCGCCTCAAAAGACAATTGTCACTGCCCAATTTATTTTTCAAAGGAGCAGGATGCATTGGCCCACGACTGGCCCAATCTCCTGTTATATGCTTTTCCCCCGATCGCCCTGATACCACACGTAGTCAGGCGGGTCAGGGAACAGAGACTCAAAATCCTGCTAGTGGCCCCCTTCTGGCAGAACCAACATTGGTTCCCAGATCTCCACCGGCTGCTGTCATCAGCACCGTGGCCTGTTCCGTTGAGACGAGATCTCTTGACGCAGGCGAACAAAACGCTTTGGCACCCCCAACCGGAACTGTGGGCGCTGCACGTCTGGTCTCTCGACGGGAGCCTTTAGATCTCCCCGAGACCGTTTTAAATACTATTTCTGAGGCCAGAGCACCCTCTACCAGGCGACTCTATGGACTCAAGTGGTCTGTCTTTTCCGCCTGGTGTTCCACCCACGGTGCAGACCCGAGTTTGTGTGACATATCATTGATTTTGTCATTTCTTCAGGAGCTGTTGGACAAGGGACGCTCTCCCTCCACGCTCAGGGTTTATGTGGCGGCCATAGCGGCATTTCATGTCCCTATGGACGGTCAGTCTGTGGGAAAGAACGATCTGATCGTTCGCTTTCTGAAGGGGTCGAGAAGGCTCAACCCTCCTCGCCCCGTCACAGTTCCTACTTGGGACCTACCCACAGTGCTGAGAGCTCTGAAGAGCCCTCCATTTGAGCCGCTGCAGTCTGTTGACCTTCGACCTCTAACGCTAAAAACTGCCCTGCTACTAGCATTGGCATCAGTCAAGCGTATGGGCGACCTACAGGCTCTATCCATAAATCCTGTATGCCTAGAATTCGGGCCAAATGACTCTAAAGTCATCCTGAAGCCGAGATGCGGCTATGTACCTAAGAGTCTCTCAACACCGTTTAGAGACCAGGTTATCTCTCTCTTGGCACTTCCCCCCTCGGAGCAAGACCAAGGCTTTAATCCCCTCTGCCCCGTGAGAGCATTGAGGTGTTATTTGGAGCGTTCGGCTTCTTTTAGGAAGTCAGAACAGCTCTTTGTGTGTTTTGGAGGCCGCAACAAAGGGTTATCGGTCACAAAACATAGACTATCCAAGTGGATAGTGGAAGCTATAATGCTGGCTTACTCTTCCTTGGGTCTGCCATGTCCCATGGGGGTAAGAGCCCATTCGACTAGAGGCGTCGCCTCGTCATGGGCCCGGTCCAGCGGAGTATCCATTGCAGAAATATGTGCGGCGGCAGGCTGGGCCTCACCGTCCACATTTGCTAGGTTTTATAATCTAGATGTCCCTGTCTTGCAGACTAGGGTCCTTTCTGCATGAGGAATTCTGTTACCAGTATTGCTATGTATGCACTTGGCCTCTGGGAGTTTCCAAGTGTATCGTTTTTCCTTGGAACGGAATGTTCATTAGGTTATCCTATTGAGCAAATTGGCTCCTACTAGCCCATCCTGTGCTAGGGCCATACAGTCGTTCCTCTACCTTAGCAACGGCGGGATTGTACTGGTTCCCCATAAGCGTCTTAACGACGCAGTACGAGTGTAGTATCGACAGGGAACGTACTCGGTTACTTTCGTAACCTCGGTTCCCTGAGATACGGGAACGAGTACTGCGTTGCTTGCCGTTGCTAAGTAGCTGCACGACTCAGTCGTCGCTTCAGTCGAAGAACCTGAGATCCTGTGGCAAAATGCACGCTTATATAGCCGAATTCTCCGCCCCTTTTGGCGCGTTCGGGCGCGAATCATTGCCACAGGCTCGTGCAGCTCCGCTGCCGAGCCATTGGTTTGTTTTCATCTCACTGCACAAACCAATGGTCGTGCAGTTACACTGCGTTATTGAAATACTTCAGTCTCAGGAGAAAAAGGAGCTTTTTCCCATAAGCGTCTTAACGACGCAGTACTCGTTCCCGTATCTCAGGGAACCGAGGTTACGAAAGTAACCGAGTACGTTTTGTTGTTGTTTCTTCATATGTTCTGGGGTGATACTGCATGGCTTTACCTGTAGTTTATCAGGAGCAGTGATCATCACAGTGGCCGCTAAAGCACCAGCTGAAGCTCCAGCACAGGCTTTTAAAGAAGACAGCAGCTTGTTTCCATGTCTCAGTAACGCCTCTGTTACTCCCAGATGATATGCTCCTAAAAACCCAGCTGCAGCAAATGACAGATTCACCACCGTCATACCTGTAAGCTGATGATAGATATTTTAACTTAAAGTTTAATGATTAAAATATGTGTGTTGGAGAGTTCTAGAGAGACACGCAGTTCACACCATGATTTCATGCGTGCCCTTGATATTGTCTGTGAGACCAAATAGTGTACGCCTGCAGTTTACAAATCTTCATTACGTGTTAGATTTGCAAAACTAAAGTCATTTAGTAAGATGTCAAAATATGCATGTAATTATTTTTATTTCCACTTAAATCGTTTAACGTTACTTACATTACATATGGGACATCATTAGTTTGTGCTGTCAGAGCACGAGTTTTGTTTGGCAACACAGCAAAGCACACGTGAACCCAACTTCCGCGTTTAGACGTTTCAAAATAAAAGTCAAGTACTTTTTCAAGTACTGTATAATCAAATGTATAGTCAGCCGGTCGTTTTGTGCGGAGTGGACTGCCCGTTCGTAAGATCTGTCGTGTTATTCAACAAAGGAGAGGAGACCTGGGGGGTGTTCCATAAAACAAGTTTACCAAATAAGTCAGGCTTATTTCAGTTAGTCTGACTTATTTTGAGCCAAATCAAGTGACAATAAGTCAGACTAACTGAAATAAGCCTGGCTTATTTGGTAAACTTGTTTTATGGAACACCCCCCTGGGAATGTTTTTTATTACCATGTCTTGTCACATCAAGATCGAGTTTGCATGCGCATTAAAATTATTTATATTAAACCAGCATTTAAACAGCAAAATGCAGCTGCTTCAGGTGTCTTTACCTTACTGTAACCTTTAAATTCATAATAGCAATCTTACCATCTGTCAAATTTAGATTATTGTTACTGTAAAGCAACAAATAGAGATTTTTTTAATCGTAGTAGGCTTATTATATGCACAGACTTTCTAGGAAACACACGTTTAGAATGTTTATATGAACAGATTAGTTAGCATTTAGCATGGTCTGTGGCAGACTTTACTAAGTGTCAGGGCAACAAAATTAGATAAACAAGAATGTAATATTAAGTCATTTAAATCATGAAGAAAATATTGTCTTTGTGCTCCATTTAGTAAAAACGGTTTTAAACAAAGCCATGTCTTGCGTCTCTGCACACAGCAGTGTTTAATTACTGAATGAATTTACCTTTTTTAAACACCTTGAATCAGTGATTCACTGGCCCATTCATAAAATTCTTTATAAAAAATTTCAATAAAAAGATTCTTCAGTTTTTTTTCTTACTACAGCGTTAATATGTAGTATATAATAAAAATAAAAAAATGCATACAGCATCAAGTTCGACAGTTGAGGCAAATTCTATAAACACTGCTTTAAAAAAATCTTTTTTTTTTCTTGTGCTTGCAGGTTCGTTCAGACAGTCAATCTTTGTGGCAGCAAATGCATTGACAGTCACAGATCAGATGGACTTCTGGAAAGAGGGTGCAAACAACAAGCATCAGCCTGAATTCCATTCTGCTGTTTCTCATCAGAGAGCTTGTCAACTTTGACTCAAAATTACTAAAATTTAACACAACACAAACTCATTTTTACTGTATGATTTTATTTTATTTACACTACCAGACAAAGCTTTTGAACAGTAAGATTTTAAATGTTTTTAAAGTAGGTCTCTTCTGCTCACTAAGCCTGCATTTATTTGATCCAAAGTACAGCAAAAACAGTACACTTTTGAGCCGTTTTCTTTTTGAATATATTTTAAAATGTCATTAATTCAAAGCTGAATTTTTAGGATCATTACTGCAGTCACATGATCCTTCAGTAATCATTCTAATTATCTGATGTTCTGCTCAAAAACTATTATTATGATGTTGCTGAGATTAATATAATGCTAAAAACAGTGAAGTAGATTTTTTTCAGGTTTCTTTGATGAATAGAAGGTTCAGATAAACAGCATTTATCTGAAATAGAAATAGTTTGTAACATTATGAATGTCTTTATCATCACTTTTAATCAATTTAAGTCATCCTTGCTAAATAATATCTTTCTATTCATCAAAGAATCCTGAAAAATTTAAAAATTAAATAAAATATGTTTATCAGCATACTAGAATGATTTCTGAAGGATCATGTGATACTGAAGACGAGTAATGATGCTGAAAATTTAGCTTTGATCAAAGGAATAAATTAAATTGTAAAATATATTCAAATAGCAGTTCATTTATATAATTTATCACAATTGTATTGCTTTTGCTGTAATTTGGATCAAATTAATGCAGGCTTGGTGTGCAGAAGAGAATTCTTTAAAAAAATCTTAGTGTTCAAAAACTTTTGACTGGTAGTGTACTTACTTATTTTTGCTTTTCAGTATGTGTATGTTTGCCATGATACAAAGTCTCCAGGGGACTGTGGTGATGCCCTTTTTTCTGCTGTATCCTAGAGGTCAACATTTGTAATTTGTACTTTTAAAAAGAAAATGTTCAACAAATAAAAAGAATATTATCAGAACTAATGCTTATGAGTTATTGTGATTTTTATGGGGTTGGGGTGGTAAAAATCTTAAAATACAGTGCTATACGACAATTGGATTGTTTTTACAGGTAAAAAAAGTTTTAAATAAATGAAAATAAACTCTATAGTACTGATACTGTAATTGAAAATACAGTAAAAATACTGTAATTGAAGATACAGTAAAACACTGTAGATGAAATTACAATAAAAATACAGTAAATGAAATTACAGTAAAGGTCTTTTAGTACTGTAAATGCACTTACAGTAATAATACTGTAAACATTTTTACAGTAACTTACTGGCATCCAGCTGCCAGTAAGTTACTGTAAAATTTACAGCAAACTTTTTACAGTGTAGCTAATCAATAACTAATGTATTCTGTCATACCTCCTGGAGAACTACTAGTAATTATCTAATAGTTAAGGTTCAAGAAAAATAACTATGAAGTACAGGTAACTACTAATGAATAGTCATACACAACTAAATTGAGTTGTGACCCTTTCATATATAAATGTTATTAGCAGTAGTAGTAGTAGTATGCAAATGCAATATTAATAAATGGAATAAACTTCACAGGTTTTGCCTGTGTATTGAATTGTCTTGTGAATGTTTTGTAAGAAATTCACTTAGCTTCTGATAGGAACCCAACTACCACTCCAGTGCCATGCGATAACTTACTGTAGTTTTTATATTTTGTATAAAGTACTGTGTGTCCTCAGCATATATCATACTAATTCAGTTCCTGTATGTAAGGCCAGGACTGAGGGAAAGTAAAAATACAGGTAAGCCATTAGTAAATAGAATTAGAATTGTCAAAAGACTGATCAAATAATTCTGCAGGACTTATTTCAAACCTGAAACAATAGGCCTATTCTAAAAGGAAAATACTGGGAACCCATTAGTAATTAATAAAGAATTATTAGATAATTCTGCAAGAATTATTTAGAACCTGAAACAGTATTCTAAAGTGAAAACAAAGGGAACTAATTAGTAATTAATACATAATTATCAAATAGTTCTGCAAGACTCATTTCAAACCTGCAACAGTACACCTGTTCTTAAGCGCAAATATAGTCAACCCTTAAGTAATTAATAAAGAATTATCAGATAATTACGCAGGAATTACTTAGAACCTGAAACAGTATTCTAAAGTGAAAACAATGTGAACTCATTAGTAATTAATAAATAATTATCAAATAATTCTGCAAGACTTATTTCAAACCTGCAACAATAGGCCTATTCTAAAGTAAAATTATAGTGAACCCTTTAGTAATTAATAAACAATTATCAGATAATTTCACAAGAGTATATTTCATTTTCATTATAGGCTAATAATAGTAGTAGACCCTAACAAAGTTACTACTGTAGTTGTCCTTTTACTCAAGTAGTTTTGAAAATGAATAGGCCTATTTATAATTGGACTAATATTAATAACTAATAACTGGAGTAATATTTTATTGTGGTATCTGTACTTTTACTCAAGTACTTGATTTGTGGGTCACAGCCCGATTATTATGGTGACTATTTGCATATAACTGTTCTGTAGTAGTTATTACATAGTTATGTTTTTTGAACCATAACTACTAGATAATTAATAGTAGTTCTTCAGGAGGTATGACAGAATACATTAGTTATTGATTAGCTACCTGTTACTTAACAGGTTCTCAAAATTGTATTACCAAATTGAAATACATTGGTTTTGTGGTCCAGGGTCACATATATGGTTCTAATTAAAGGGATAGTTCACCCAAAAATGAAAATTCTGTCATCACATACTCACCCTCAAGTTGTTCTACACCTGTGTGATTTTCTTTCTTCTGTGTAACACAAAAGAAGATATTCTGAAGAATGCTGTTTGAAGAAAACTGTATGAAGAAAAACAACACACATTTCTCAGAATATATTATTTTGTGTTCTACAAAAGAAAGAAAGTCAGACATTTTTTGGTCAAATGAGTAAATAATAGAATTTAGTTCTGCTTTAAATTATAAGGTTACATTACTGGATGGTTATATATTGCAGTATCGTCAGAGCTTGTAGTGTAACTAGTAAGTAACTATATCTTCAAAACAGTAGCTTTCCAAGGTATAGTTTCAAAGCAGCTTCCTCAACACAAGCACTATTCTGAAATCTAAAATGACAAATGGGACACCCTGCAGCCTTGTGGACTTCAGAAACACATGCATCAAAGACCACGAGACCTAAAGCCCATATTAAGTGCGGCATCTGGGACACGGCCTAGGATATTTCATGGGCAGACAATGAGTGTACCCACACACACAACCTCTAGCACCTTACATGCTTGTGAAGTGATTTTGAGCAATGAAGAGGTGATCTAGACAGGGCAAGAACAATTAAACCACAAAGGCCCTCTCAATCTTAGACAAGGTTATGCTTCTTTATAACTAATGAGAAGTCTTTATCTCGGGGGCTTCACTACATAATGCACTACTACATCTGTTTATTGCAAGGCTGGGAGAGACACTTAAGTCATTTAAAATCATGAATTAATGCTTAGTACATTTAGTCACTCTCTCCACCCTCAATACCACGACTGAGGTGAGTCCCTTGAGTAAGGCACCGAACCCCCAACTGCTCCCCTAGCGCCGCAGCAATGGCTGTTTGTGTGTGTGTGTGTGTGTGTGTGTGTGTGTGTGTGTTTTCACTACTGTGTGTGTTTTCACTACTGTGTGTGTGCACTTGGATGGGTTAAATGCAGAGCTCAAATTTCTAGTATGGGTCACCATACTTGGCCTCATGTCACATCCTTTCCTTTTTTTCCTTTAACTTAAGCATTTTTCAATCTTTCAGGTCATCAGTAATCAAAGCTTGCTGAAAAAACCAGCTAATACCAGCCTAGGCTGGTTGGCTGGTCTAAGCTGGTTTAAGCTGGAAGTAGCTGGTTTTAGCTGGTCTCCCAGCCTGGTCAGGCTGGTTTTAGCTGGTGGTTTCCCAGCCTGACCAGCTAAGACAAAAAAGTGGCCAAAACCCCTCTAAAACCAGCCTGCCTTCCAGCTTTGACCAGCTAAAACCAGGCTGGTTGACCTGCTAAAACCAGCCAACCAGCCTAGGCTGGTATTAGCTGTTTTTTTCACCAGGAACTGGTGATAAACACAGAGATTTACTCACTATAAACTCCCACAAATCATGTCTTCATGCTATATTTAGTATTATTTTGACTTAAAGTGGTTATATCTAAGTGTGTGAGTTGTTCACTTACTTTTTTAATTAGTCTTCCCATCAAGACCATTATATTGTTCATTCAGACTGATTCGCGAACGTAGAACCTGCATAAACACAAGAAGTGGATTTATTACATTAACACTGGTGGTGGATGAGGAGATACCCCTGACACTGTAAAGCGCTTTGAGTGTCTAGAAAAGCGCTATATAAATGTAACGAATTATTAACGAATTATAACCAATAACAGCCAAACATAACATATCGTTGCCTTAGAATTATAAGGTTCCCCTTCGGGAACGTCGAGCTGCGTCACTACGCTTTGGGAACGCCTCCAGCGTAACCACGCTCTGAAACACGTGTCTAATCAGTCCAATAGGAAAACGCGCTGTGACGTCACGGACGGGGTGACGTCATGAACCAGGAAAATATAAAGCACATGCGGTGAATGCAGCCGGCAGCTTCTGTCTTTCAGTCGCACTCTGTGTTGAATGTGTTTGTCCTCTCAGTGCTGTTTTTCAGAGCCAGTTTTCTCTACTTTATTTTGAGTGCTGAGATAGATAGGAAAGCAAAAAAAAAAAAAAAAAAATGGGCGATAAAAGCAAGAGATTCAAGCGTTGTGTTCCTCCATGCCCCAGATACATCACGGCTGAGGACACACACACGCTCTGTGTATCTTGCTTGGGGGCGAGGCATGCCCAGTCAGCCTTCGAGCCATCCTCCTCAGCTAGATCGCTGCCCCTTTCTGGTGTGGAAGCCCGCTCTGTGGCTTCTTCCCTCCAGGAGGAGCGCTCGACCCTCCGTTTGTCTTCTTCTGAGGAGGAGGACGCGGAGATGGTCGAGGAGGCTGGTCCCACGCCCTCCCAGCCTGTCGAGTACGAGGAGTTAGTGGAGATGATCACACGTGCTGTCGCCAAACTAAAGATCGAGTGGCCAGACGTTGTGACTAAAGTTCAAACAGACACAAGATCAAAACTAGATGAAAGATTCTTACCATCTAAGAACACACCTCCACGCCGAGGCCTCCCATTCTTTCCCGATCTCCACACTGAGGTGTCGAGATCGTGGTCTAGACCGTTCTCTACCCGCGTTCACTCCCCCACCGCCGCCATCTATTCTAATGTGGCGGGGGCACGTGAGCACGGTTACGGGGCGATGCCGCAGGTTGAGCAGACGCTCTCTAGTTATCTGTCCCCTAGCACGGCATCGTCCCTGAAGGCCTCGGCACTCCCCAGCAAGGCACTCAGAACTACATCATCCTTGCTGGGGAAAGGGTACTTGGCAGCAGGTCAGGCTGGAGCATGCCTACACACTATGGGTGTGCTCCAAGCATATCAGGCCGACCTGCTGCAGGAGCTTGATGAGGGCGAGGACGGGGCAGCGGTCGACGTGAGTGAGCTCCGCCGCACTGCTGACCTCGCTCTGCGCGCCACCAAGGAAACCGCCCGTGCCATTGGGCGGTCCATGGCAGCTATGGTGGCCGCAGAGAGACATCTCTGGCTAACCCTGTCCGATATGAGAGGCCGTGACAGGGCTTATCTGTTAGATGCCCCGCTTGTCCCTGCCGGCCTGTTCGGCGATACAGTTGCGACTGTCGTCGACAGGTTCCAACAATCACGGCAACAAGCGGCGGCATTCCAGAGATTTCTTCCTCACCGCTCAACGCCCATCCGAGTACCCGCTCCTCGTACCGCGTACCATATATGGCCCAATATTTAGCAGCGTGGAAACTTCTGCCAAATGTGTCTCAATGGGTCCTGCGAACAGTAGAAAAAGGATACAGAATTCAGTTCGGCGGCCCTCCGCCACCTTTTCAAGGGGTTCTAGCCACTACGGTGGCCCCACAGCAGGCTCTGGTTTTAGAACAAGAAGTAGACACTCTTCTAAAGAAAGGGGCCATCAAGGTGGTCCCTCCAGATCTCAGAGAGTCCGGGTTTTACAGCCGCTACTTCATTGTTCCGAAGAAGGATGGAGGTCTGCGTCCGATTTTAGACCTCAGGCGGCTCAAATGTGCAGTACTGAGGCTCAAGTTCAGAATGCTTACTGTCAAGCAAGTTGTATCACAAATCAGGTCCGAGGACTGGTTTGTCACAATAGATCTCAAGGACGCATACTTCCATATCTCCATCCTTCCTCAGCACAGGAAGTTCCTCAGGTTTGCTTTTGGGGGCAAAGCATACCAGTACAGGGTTCTTCCGTTTGGTCTAGCACTCTCACCCAGAACTTTTACCAAGATGCGGCACTGGCTCCGTTGCGACTCCAGGGCATCCGCATATTGAATTATATAGACGACTGGCTCATCCTAGCACAGTCAAGAGAAATGGCGGTTCGACATCGAGATGTCGTTCTTGCCCACATGGAAGTTCTAGGGTTAAGACTGAACTCCAAGAAAAGTGTTCTTTCTCCATCACAGAGAACCACCTATCTAGGAGTAGTTTGGGATTCGACCACGATGCGGGCACAAATGTCTCCCGCACGGGTACAGTCAGTTCTCAATGCAGTCGCGAGAGTCAGACTAGGCCACTCACTCACTGTAAAGCAGTTCCAGGTTCTGCTAGGTCTCATGGCAGCAGCGTCCAACGTTATACCTCTTGGCCTGCTGTACATGAGGCCCTTACAGTGGTGGCTCAGGACCAAAGGGTTTTCCCCGAGGGGCAACCCGTTCCGTATGATCAAGGTCACGCGGCGCTGCCTTCGTGCCTTAGACATATGGAAGAAACCTTGGTTCCTGTCTCAGGGCCCGGTGTTGGGAGCTCCATGTCAGCGTCTGACTCTAACTACAGACGCCTCCCTCACCGGCTGGGGAGCGGTCATGAGTGGCCACTCAGCCCGAGGTCTGTGGAGTGGACGGCAACTGTCGTGGCATATCAATCGCCTGGAAATGCAGGCCGTGTTTCTAGCTTTGAGAAACTTCCTCCCAGACATCAAGAATCACCATGTGTTGGTCCGCACCGACAACACATCGGTGGTCGCTTACATCAACCACCAAGGAGGTCTGCGGTCGCGCCCCTTGAACAAGCTGGCACACCAGATCCTTGTGTGGTCCCAGGGGAGACTCCTCTCGTTAAGAGCAGTCTATATTCCTGGACATCTCAATGTGGGAGCAGACGTCCTGTCGAGGCAGGGGCTGAGGCCCGGGGAATGGAGACTCCACCCAGAGGTGGTGGAGGTCATTTGGAACAAGTTTGGCAAAGCCCAAGTGGATCTGTTTGCGAACCAGGAGACAACACATTGTCCCCTTTGGTTCTCTCTGACTCATCCAGCTCCCCTGGGGCTGGATGCTATGGTACAGGTGTGGCCGAGGCTCCGCCTGTACGCTTTTCCCCCGATCGCTCTGCTCCCGGGAGTTCTGGAAAGAGTACGCCGGAATGGAATTCGCCTTCTACTAGTGGCCCCATTCTGGCCAGGTCGGACCTGGTTCTTGGACATAATCTCTCTCCTAGACGGCCCCCCATGGGAAATTCCCGTCAGGAGGGACCTTCTCTCACAAGCGGGCGGTCTGATTCTACACCCCCGCCCGGAGTTGTGGAAGCTGTGGGTGTGGCCCCTGAGGGGGCACATCTCTTAGCTTCAGGTCTCTCAACCGAGGTTGTTGGGACCATACTCCAATCCAGAGCTCCCTCGACGAGGAAGTTATACACCAGGAAGTGGAATGTGTTTGTTCTTTGGTGCACGCAACACCACATTGACCCAGTTCACTGCCCAGTAGGCTCAGTGCTGGACTTTTTGCAAGCCCGCCTTACGGCCGGTAATGCACACTCTACGTTGAGGGGCTACGTGGCGGCCATAGATGCCTTCCATGCTCCCTTCGGCGCTACCTCCCTCGGGAGACTTCCCCTGGTGTCACGCTTCCTCCGCGGTGCGCTGAGGCTGAGGCCCCCGGTGCGCTCTTGCGTCCCTACGTGGGACTTGGCCGTGGTACTTGAGGCTCTCACTAACTACCCCTTCGAGCCTATTGAGGATATCTCTGACAAACTGCTGTCCTTTAAAACAGCCTTTCTTATGGCTATCTCCTCCCTTAAGAGAGTGGGTGATCTTCAGGCCCTTTCAGTGGCCCCCTCTTTTCTAGACTTTGCACCTGGAATGGTCAAGGCATTTCTGCACCCCAGAACGGGCTACGTGCCCAAGGTGCCCTCTGCTGTACCGCGGCCTGTAGTGCTTCAGGTCTTCTGTCCTCCTCCCTTTAAAGAACCGGGACAACAGAAGCTTAACTGTGTGTGTCCAGTGCGAGCACTGGACACATACATCCACAGAGCTGCTCTGTGGAGGAAGACGGACCAATTGTTTGTTTGTTTCGGTCCTCATAACAAAGGTCTTCCAGCTTCTAAGCAGACTCTAAGTCGGTGGATTTCGGATGCCATTTCTTTATCATATAAGTCCTCGGGCCTTCCCTCTCCATTGGAAGCCAAGGCACACTCTACCCGCAAGGTTGCGGCTACCAAAGCTTTCCTGTCAGGCGTCTCCCTGCAGGACATATGTAACGCTGCGGGTTGGTCCACGCCACTTACGTTTGTGAGGTTCTACGAGTTAGACCTCCCTCATACCCCAGGCTCTCAGGCCTTGCTTTCTGATGCCCCTACCACGAGTAGGGCCCTTTAACGTGGGGCTCCCCCCCCCCCACCTGCTTATCCTGCTTGTCAGCAGTAATTATCTCGGAGCTAAGGCTCTCTCTATCCTGCCTTGTCAGCAGTAATTATCTCGGGCTACTTTCGCCCTTATTTATCAATGAGCCGAGGCTCTCTCTATCCTGCCTTGTCAGCAGTAATTATCTCGGGCTACTTTCGCCCTTTGTTATCTATGAGCTAAGGCTCTCTCTACCCTGCTTTGTCAGCAGTTATTATCTCGGGCTACTTTCGCCCTTATTTATCAATGAGCTGAGGCTCTGTATACTCTGCTTTGTTAGCAGCAACTATTTCGGGCTACTTTCGCCCTTATATTTCTATGAGCGAAGACTCGCTATTACTCTGCCTTAGGGCATTATCTCTCAGGCTACTTTCGCCTTTTTCTGCCTACTAGGCAGTCAATATTGGGCATACATGCCCCCTTTTTCCTGCTACACATTCAGCAGGTCTTTGAAATTCTGGTGGCGTGGCTATATCGTTCCCAAAGCGTAGTGACGCAGCTCGACGTTCCCGAAGGGGAACGCCTCGGGTTTCGTATGAAACCCTAGTTCCTCGAGGGAACGAGACGCTGCGTCGCTGTCCATAATTTCGGCATCCCTGCAGCGCTCCTGGTGGCAGAAGCTGCCGGCTGCATTCACCGCATGTGCTTTATAGTTTCCTGGTTCATGACGTCACCCCGTCCGTGACGTCACAGCGCGTTTTCCTATTGGACTGATTAGACCGATTAGTGTTTCAGAGCGTGGTTACACTGGAGGCGTTCCCAAAGCGTAGTGACGCAGCGTCTCGTTCCCTCGAGGAACTAGGGTTTCATACGAAACCCGAGGCTTTCTATCTGACATTTTTGTCAAAATTGAGTTAATCACATATTCTTATTCTGTGACCACTTATTTACATTATGTGATGTTTTTTGTTTGTTTTTTTAAAGTTGTGTACATTTTACGACTTTTTATTTAGAAAAGAAAAAGGTTCTATCTACAAAGTCGAACTATAACTTGGTTCTATAGGTTCTATCTGTGAGCCAATCAGCACTTCGAATGCAAACAAGAGAACCAATCAGGATCAACTTTCTTTGTCATGTCGCCGGACTGCTCCATAACAGCAGGAACGATTAAACGTAAAACAACAATTACACTTCTGCAGAATCAATGAGTGCAATTCACATTTATTCCTCAAAGTGGCACTGTTTAAAACATAATGATGGCGTGATATTTTTTTACTCATAATTACCACTACCGGCATTATTACCGGCATAAAACAAATAATATTATCTGCAACTGGCTTGAATGGCTTTACTGCAGAGCAATTGCATAATGTAAAGTACATAATGAAATATAAGTGTCACTGTCGTTTGATGTTGAATGTGGTCAATAGCGATCAAACTGTTGTTATTAAAGATGTTGAAAACGATAGTTTTGCGAATATGGTTGAATATGGCTTTTTGTGGAAGTCCTGGTCAGATGGAGCTGCTTTTTTTTTTTTAACTGTTTCTGCAATAATGTCTTTAATTACCCACTATAATTATAAAATTAACATCTGCTCTGGACAAAATATTCAGCACTGCCTTTTATGCCTATCTTAAACAAGAAAAAAATATTTGTCCTAAAATATTAAATAAATGTGATAAAGACAGCATTAAAACATTAAATTCTCATACATGTTGACACATTGTTACAACAGTAATTTATGTTTTAAAACAAATTATAAGTAAACTACTTTTATTTCTTGAAAATTGTTGCTTTAATTAATGTTTTGCAAGATAGAACCTAATAATTCCAAGCAGAAAACGACTTTTTAGAATTAGAAGGTTCTATCTGCATTTGACCTGTTCCCAAATTAAAAAATTTGAGTGGATTTTGATATTGTACATTTAGAATACATTTAGGGTCTCCGTCATTCTCATGTAGGAAAGAGACTTGTTCCCCATATCATTTTTGCTATATAGAATGCAAAAACTTTGAAGGTCAATATCTCAAAACCACTCGGAACGCAGATAGAACCTTATAATTCCAAGGTGACAATATCCAATAACATGGCATGGAGGCAGTCTCTCACATGAGCTTCCCCAATTATATTCAATTTCCCCACACCAAACTCACCTCATGCTTTTAGAAGGTCTGTTAAAACTCAGTGAGCTCAGGGGAGGTGAGAGATGTGGACTCCGCAGTAACTTTACCTGCTGGTGTCGCGTTGTTTTTTTTTTAGAAAAACGAGTGATTTATACACTTTTTAATGTTATATTTTATAATATTGGCATTGTTTTATACTCTTTTTATACTTTTTTTTTTCTTTTTCTCTCATCCAGGCCCGGTTCTACGGTTCTGCTAAGCACCCTCAAACAAAATCAATAGCACCCTCAGTTGTAATAATAGAATTTAATTGCATATTTGGCAACCTATCGAGTGTGTTATCCCAGCCGGCACATGACCGACCTTCAACGTTGAAATTTGGTTGAAATAAGGTCAGTTGTTGTTTCAACAGTGAAACAACGTTGATGTGATGTTGAATGCTCAATGGTTGAAGATCAGTCAACACATGACCGAAATTCAACGTTGAAATTTGTTTGAAATTAGGTTGGTTGTTGTAAACTTTAATAAAACTTTAATTGCTAAACGGTTATATATGCCTTCAAAAGCAAGTGTTTAAATTATAATATTAATAATAAAAATAATTAACAAGGTTAACTTATAAATCAACATAAGATTCAGCATACAAAGAAATGTTTGCCTTTTAAATGATTATGGACATTATTATTTCATGAAACTTATTATAAAATATAAGTGTATTTAAATATAATCATCACCAACAATAAAACTAAATACATTTCGATACCATATGTTGAAACAATTCCTATTGGTTGTTTTACCTTACTGCTTTGATCATGATTGGTTCATCTGGCTGTCATTCAGGAAACTGACAGACAAACTGCGCGCGCCTTTGTAATTTTAAAAAATTCGACCGTTACCGCATTTTCTTGTGAGGCTGTGAGCTGCATAGACTGTATGAGAGCTGCTGCTTACCGAAATTATTCAGTTGGTCCCGAATTATTTTATATTTTCCTGTTATATTTTTATTTTGAGCGTATTTGAATTGTGAGATCCCAACGGAGAACAAAAACCAGAACACAGAGGAGATAGACGTGAGCTGCGAGTCCATGAAAACGTACACAGCACTGGCTAAATCAGGTAAGACAATAAGTATTTATTATTACCTTTTTAAAAAATAGTACAAGAGTTTACAAATTGGTAAAGGACATGTAAACTGCAGAAGTTAAATACTTGAGTGTGTGTATTTGCTGCTTTATTATCACAGACAGCAAAAGTTAGAAGCTAATCGCATTTAGCCCGCTAGCAATATTAGCTCATCTGGTCGTATATATATCTGGTGTTGTGTGTTGCTAGTATTTGTTAATGTCTGTCTTTTAGAGATTCACATTTTGTCGATATAAATGCCATGCATTACTGCAGATGTGTTTACATTTTAATCCTATAATAACAGTCCTAAAGATGACATACTTTATCTTTCTTTTCTGAATATCATATAATGGCAAATATCTTTAATTAAAAATAATTAAGATTGTTTAAAGGAATGGTTTAAAACGAAAAACAGCTTTTTAAGAAAATTTCAGTAAACCATTTATTCTTTCTCCTTTTAGAGTCATTAAGGATCCAGCTTTTTGGTATTTTGGTAAGGAATAGTTCATCTGCTACTTCGCACTGTCAGTTCTGGTAGAGATTCATTGGTCTTTTGTTATAAGTTTATTTAATGTAATACAAATGTACTCAATATGATTTTACTTGTTTCACTAAGTATACTGTTTTGTTAGAATTGTGATTAAAACCATGTTGTTTTAAATTTTAATCTGAATACATCAAAATGTGTTTAATGAAGTGTTGTGCACTTTGTTTCCAACTCCACTGTTATTGGACTGTAAAGTAAAAATATTGTGCAAGATTTGTTTTGAATTGAGTTTTTTTCAGTTAAAGATATTCAACAGTATCAACGTTGGTATTTTATGAAATTTTATTTTTGGTGTTTTTGTTTATGCAGGACGGTACAGAAAGCACACAAGTGGGGGAGAGAGGAGAGGACAGCATCAGAAAGGACCTGGAGCTGGGACTCTTTCAAAGATCACCCGAAGCACAACCATGATATTTGCACAAGGCTGTTGTTTTTATCAGAATTTGAAGAAACATTTTGGCTTAAAATAATAAATACATTTCATTTAAGATATTTCTTGTATAAAGAATTTTAAGGCGATTGCTTTTTGATCCCTTCACCACCGACATGGTTTCTTGTTGCAGGTTCCATTCTCAAAGTCTTTTACCCATTTGCACTGCACAAATGTACACATCTCTTATAATGAGACACATTTGTAAACCTGTTTTCACAGAACCATAGTTAACCACCAAATAAGAGATCAAGTGGTTTTAGTCAAAAAAGGTTTCTCTTGTGCAGCGCAAAATATGCATGTTATTGCTCAAAAACTTTTGAGTCTTTAACCTTCTGGGGTCTAGGAATTTGGAGAAGTTTAAACCCTGACATCTGTGTGTGTTTTTTTTTTTCAGTATCTGAAAAAAATACACTACGAGTCAAAAGTTTTTGAACAGTAAGGTTTTTTTTATTATTATTAAATAATTTCCTTCTGCTTTATAATATTTGTATTATTTAAAATAATATTTAATATTTAAAATATTTTAAAATGTAATTTATTCCTGTTACTCCAGTCATCAGTGTCACATGAACTTTTAGAAATCATCCTAATATGCTGTTCAAGAAACATTTATTATTATCAATATTTAAGCAGTAGATTTTTTTTTTTCAGGATTCTTTGATGAATAGTAAGATCCAAAGATTAGCATTTACTTGAAATAAAAATCATTTGTAAAATTATATACCATACTTCAAAACTTTTATTTAGCAAACTTTTATTTTATTTTACATTGATCAAAAGTGATAGTAAAGACATTTATAATATTACAATAGATTTCTATATCAGATAAATTGTTTTATTTTCAGTTCATCAAAGCAAACTGAAAGAATTCTACTGAGCTGTTTCCAACATGTTTCCAATCTTTTTTGAGCGGCAAATCAGAATAGTAGAATGATTTCTGAAGGTTAATGTGACTTGATCATGAGTAATGATACAAATTCTGCTTCGACATCACAGGATTAAATTACATTTTCAAATATCTTCAAATGAAAAACATTATAAATAGTACAAATATATTTTATTAAATTTTTCTGTACTTTGGATTGGTGAGCAGAAGAGACTTTAAAAAACATTTGTTTTAATTTTACTGTGAGAAACTTCTGAGTGGTAATGTCTAAAGTCTGATTACTTTGTATTCATCACAAACTGGGCTACAATAACATGTGAGCAGAATTAATGTGTTTGTATTGTTTTTGGAAAATGTTTTCGACAGGTTTTTATTTTGATTTATACAGTGTATGTTTCCAAAATAAAACTTGTTTTATAATATTGATCATGTGTTAGTTTATTGAAGTTGACAGTAAACCCATTGCTGCTAGCCATTTGTTTTTTTAACTAATATGTACAGTGTTGATCTAAATGAGCACGGATATGTTGCAAACTGGTTCTAATTGAACGTACAGTTGTGTATTTACTGTTGCTGAAAGGTATGTAAGACGGTGAAACTAAGTCGCTATTTCAACGGTGAATCAACGTCATAATATCAACGTTGAAAATTTTTGCAAATCCGAAAGGTTTTTCACCGTTGATCCAACCATGGTACCTGACGTTGTTTCAACGGTGAATCAACGTTGAAATGCCTTAAAGTCTTAATGCATAGATCCGATCTTTTCACCATATCCAACTTTTTGGCCCACAATTGTTCATTTTTAGTTTGTTTGAATTTTCCCTCTTTTCTTCGCTTTCCTTTGCTTTTAATGCAATTCAAGCAACAACAAAATAGAACCATGCTATAGTGTAATATAAAATAAATCACTTTCACAAAGTCTAAATATACAAAACAATATAGCCTAAACATTGTGGCTCCAAATAAGAAACGTTTATTAGCAAAACGAGACACGGCATACACCTTGATGTCAAATAAAATAAATACATTACAAGTTAAGTTTAAATAAAAGTAAAAATTAGCGAAAACTGAGGAACCAAATAAACGAATGTTTAAAAAAGCTTCCAATATCACCTTAGACAAACGGCAGAAATCAGCAGGCTTTTTGAAATCCAAATATTGCCAAACAGGCACTTTTGTATTTCGTTTTGAAACTAAATCATCGATCTTGTCTTTCTCACCTCTGTCTTATTGTCAGTCAGCTGGACTCATTCTCCTCAAGTGTTAAATTAAATCTGATCTGTCTTGCGACTGTTTTTAATTGTATGTCGGTTCTCTGAACTAAATTATTTTTAGTACTGTAAAAACCATCAAAATGATGGTGGCTGGCGGTGCTTCACACTGGTATCACCGTCATCACCATCTATCACAGCAAGCTTAGTTACCACAGGGAGAGAGAAGAACTTCAGAATGTGATCAGGGTGAGAATCTGATGGCGTAGGTCGGATGTCCAGATATGGAGTATCTGATTTAAAACCACATGGAACCAGCTTGCATCAGTTGCTTTTATAGTGTGCACATGTCCTCAAAAATACATGAAAAAAACGTGGTAATTTTATTACCCAAACATTTTAGCTTTTAAATTTTTGTGTAGCCAGCTCCTGGGACAGAAAAGTCGCAACAATTGTTGTAATGAGCACGGATATTTAGCATTCTCTTCAGTAGTTCTCAGTGCCGCCGATTTGCATTTTTTGGGAAATATGTTTCATTGAATCTATAAAACTTTATTTGATGTAGGCTAAATCATTTTAATTAATGCAAAGCAAACTAAAGAGATGCAATGTCAATCACCTAAACGAGCTGTATTGGTCTTTTCGGACGATTATTTATAAAATTTTTACTTCTGAAAATTCTTTCTGAATGAGTTGTAAGAAATATTGTAAATGTTTAAATAGTAAAATATGTTGGCTTAAAAATTTTATTTAACGAAAAGAAAGAAAGAAAGGTAGAAAGAAAGAAAGAAAGAAAGAAAGAAAGAAAGAAAGAAAGAAAGAAAGAATGTCAAAAATATAATGTAAACAATAAACTAAGATAAAACGAAACTAACAACAGTTTGAAAAACCTAACTGAAATATTATAATTATTATTAAAAATAAACGTTTTCGTAATCATTAGGTTCTGGCAAAATCACCTGAGTGCACTGGGAAAGGTATAATCAGGAATAGGCATAGGGATGACCGAATCGGAGGTTGATAGGGAAATTTACCTACCATATTTGCATACATTTATCATTTTATCAATCTCAGCATGCTATAAATTTCTGTAGCTAGGTTATAAGGTAGATTAAAACTGAAACTAAACTATAGCCTATATAAAGAAAAAAATATAGAAATATGTTCACAACATAAAAACTAAAATAAAAATGTAAAAATATTAATGACACTAATAAAAAAGAAACTGAATTTTAAAGCAAAATCGAAAACGACATTAATTTATATAGCCTACCATTTATATGCTTGGAACAATTATGTTGTAAGAATGTACAGGAAGACTAAAGATATAAAAACGCTGACTGGTTGGGTAATGTTTTTCATTAAAATCATACAATTTCCTATATTAATAATGAATGAGAATACTAGGAAATATCAATCGCGACAAGGCGCTGCTTTCTCACCATCTCCCCCTCCCCTTCCCCCTCCTCTCCCCTCCCCTCCCTCCCTCCTCCCTCGCAAAGGCGCTCATCTGTGACATCACAGTAATTAATTAGAACGTTCGGTTTATATGAATACTTCAAACTTTCATGGCTCATTTGTACCGTGTTATCAGCGAGTGATTGTAAGTATGGTTTCCATCTACAGTTTTTCTAAATAGTTTCAATAGTTTTTAATATTTTTATGTGCGTATTTACGCTAAAATACACTGTACAATGAGACTGAAGCTAAATCAGCTCAGCGGAAAAAAAAAAAGAAACTTTCTCTTACATGCAACTGCTTTTATTTGCAGCAAATTTCTACATGTAAAAATTTAAATTAACATACAATTTCAACAATTGGGACATAAACTGAACAAGTTTTACAAACATTTGACAAATACAAGCTGTTTTAAGTACAGGTGATCAGGGAATCTTTCTTTTAATGTTTTTTCAGAGCCGGTAGAAAGGTGTCTGTCATAACTTTTTGTAACCTTGTCCTTAATACTTACCGCCTTTAATCTGTAAATGTCTGTTCCACAAATGCATGTGGAATAATTGTTTCTGGCTTATTGAACAAGCATGAAAAACTAAATGCTTTTAGTTGTTCATAAATGGTTTGAATGTTTCTATGTGAACTGTTTCATATTTCTACACTATTGACAATGGACCTGTTTTTGCATGCAAAATTTGGCTGAAATTTCTAAAATTCAGTTTATATAAGGTTTGTCCTATGTTTTTTTCCCCCTAAGATTTTTTTTCACGTGTTTTTTTAAAGATAATTTAAGGGACTACAAATGAAATTCAGCTTTTTAGCTAATTCTGGAGCTGTCACTGACTGTCCATTTTCCCTGTTAAATAAATAAAAACATAAATGAAATAAATAAATAAATGAAGCATCTCAAAGTACTATCATATGATATAATCATACTGTCATATGAGTATCATAATATGATCAGACTATATAATCAAAGTCATGACATTAAAAACAAATTACGTACAAAAAAAGATGTATAAAGGTCTCATGCAAAACTTAACTTTTTCATAACTTAAAAGTCATGTGTGTTTTCAACTATGCTCATTTAAATAGTTTTTCAATGTTAACATATGGTAAATGAATACAGTTATCACTGCACTGTGCTTTTAATGTCACTCACCCTGCTTTTAATGTGTCTCATGCTCAGTGCCACATTTTTAAAATACCATGTCAAGTTCACAGAAGGACCCTAAAGCAACCAGTTGTGGGATTTTGTGATTTTACTCAACATATCTCTTCTTTCTCTTTCTCTCAGTGTTTCACAGATCGTGTTACAGACACAAGCAGACAAGCACAATTCCACGATTTTATAGATTGACCATCTTACATCCTTTGAAGCAGCCAATCTATGTCTGCCTATTTCAGGCAAGGAGCTACAACGGTAGCACCCATGGCTGACAACTGTTCCCCGCAGGAAACATCCATGCCTAGATTGTTCACTCTGGGATTGTCTGTACCTGCTTCTTCCTCATGGAAGAGGCAGGTACAGAAAGGGCGATCACAGGCTTGTCTGTTTCAGGAGCGCCGGGAGTATAAGCCTCAAGCCTCCTTGAGACAGAGAGAACTCAAGTCTGTTAAGCCCCCACAGTCATCACCTGTGCTTGAGGGTTCCCTACAGGCAGCTCCTGTGTTACAGGGAGATCTTGCATCGAAGTGTTATCCAGAAGGAGCACCAATGCCCAAGTGTTCCCCACCGGCAGCTCCAGTGATTGACTGTTCCCTACAGGGAGCTCCCGTGCCCAGATTGTTCACTCTGGGATTATCTATGCCTGCCCTTTCCACAAGGAACTTTCGTGTCCGGAAAGGGCGATCACAGCATTCATGTTTGTTTAAGGAGCGCCAAGGCTATAAGCCTCAAGCGTCCTTGAAACAAAGAGCACCCGAGCCTGTTAAGCCACCTCTGAGATCACCTGTGCCTGAGGGTTCCCCACAGGAGTGTTCCTCAGAGGAAGCACCTGTGCTTGAGTGTTCTCCACAGGCAGCTCCCGTGTTACAGGGAGATTCTTTGTCTGAGTGTTCTCCAGAGGGAGCACCAATGCCCAAGTGTTCCCCACAGAAAGCTCCTGTGATTGAGTGTTCCCTACAAGGAACTCCCATGCCCAGATTGTTCACTGTGGGATTATCTATACCCACCTTTTCCACAAGGAACTTCCATGTCCGGAAAGAGCGATCACAGCGTTCATGTCTGTTTAAGGAGCCTCAAGCGTCCTTGAAACAAAGACCACCCGAGCCTGTTAAGCCCCCTCTGAGATCACCTGTGATTGAGGGTTCCCCACAGGAGTGTTCCTCAGAGGAAGCAAATGTGCTTAAGTGTTGCTCTCAGGGAACACCAGCTGAGACCCTACAGGAGGAACCTGTGTCTGAAGTTTTCCCAGCGGAAGCACTCATTCCCGAAGGTTCCCCTCATGGAGCATCTTCCGTTTATCGAACACCCATGGCCTCTAGCTCCTCACATGGAGCGCCCATGCCCAAGTTGTTCACCCTGGGAATATCTATACCTGTCTTATCCACAAAGAAGTACCGGCTGCATAAGTATCAAGCCTCCTTGACGCACAGAACACGTTTGCCTATCATCACCACACAGAAATCACCTGTGCCAGACAGTTCTTTACAAGGAGTGGCCATGCCTGAGTGTTCCCCTCAGGAAGCATGCATACCCACAGGAACACCACAAAGCCTGTCTTTTCTGGCAGCCCTTCATGACGAAGCAAGGGTGGAGGCAATAGAATCCTACAGGTCCTCATCTAGTAAGGCTGGGATGTCTCAGGGAGTATCCCAACCTGCCAAGGCTCAGAAAGAAGCACCCATGCCTGACTGTTCTCCACAGGAAGCATCCATGTTTCAGTGTTCCTCTGAGGAACCCATGCTTGCGTGTTCTCTAGAGGGCGAACTCATGCTTGTGTGTTCCCCTGAGGACGAACCCATGCTTTTGTGTTCCCGAGAGGATGAACCCATGCTTGTGTGTTCCAGAGAAGACAAACCCATGCTTGTGTGTTCCAGAGAGGACGAACCCATGCTTGTGTGTTCCCCTGAGGATGAACCCATGCTTGTGTGTTCCCGAGAGGATGAACCCATGCTTGTGTGTTCCAGAGAGGACAAACCCATGCTTGTGTGTTCCCCTGAGGACGAACCCATGCTTGTGGGTTTTCCAGAGGACGAAAAGAGGAACCAAAGGCAGCAAGTAAGACCTTGTTCATATTCTAGATACCTTAACCCTACCCCATACCTGAACATAACTACTACAACAACTACCTTACTTACTATTGATAAGCAGTAATTAAGAGTTTTTTGAGGGAAAAATCTTAGTTAATAGTAAATATGTGTACCTAATTTTAAAGTATTACCAAACTCTTTTTAATTCAATTTATACTTTAATCTGTGACTGGTATCAAACCGTTTTTATTCATAGACCACTAATGTTTAAATGGTTGAAGCATTGCATGACTTTGTCTTTTTTTAACAGGTCAACTCAGATGTATATCAGCTTCCAAGGAGAAGTCAGCAGTGGAGACAGCACAGCTCTTGTGCCCGTCAGCTGCCAAATGCAGACCAAATGCAGAGAGCTCAATGGAACCCTTACCCAAGAGCCTGTCCATGGTTCCAGCCCAGATTTTGGAGACAGCAGAGCCCTCATACCCCCCAAATAGGACCATGGCATCTGGGGCAAAGAGCTCACAGGGTTCACCCAATAGCACATCTGTGGTTCCAGCCCCATTCGTGGAGGCAGCAGGACCCTCATGCCCCTCGACCACAACCATGGCATCTGGGGCAAAGAGCTCAGAGGCCTCACCTTAGTGCACATCCACCGTTCGAGCCCAGATTGTGGAGGCAGCAAAACCCTCATGCCCCTCGACCACAACCATCACATCCGGGGCAAAGAGCTCAGAGGCCTCACCAAAAAGCACATCCCCCATTCCAGCCCAGATTGTGGAGGCAGCCAAACCCTCATGCCCATCAACCACAACCAACAAATTTGGGGCAAAGAGCTCAGAGGGCTAACCTAAGAGTGCAAACACCATTCCAGCCCTCTTTGTGGAGGCAGCAGGACCCTCATGCCCCTCGACCACAATCATCACATCTGGGGCAAAGAGCTCAGAGGCCTCACCCAAGTGCACATCCACCGTTCCAGCCCAGACTGTGGAGGCAGCAAAACCCTCATGCCCCGCGACCACAACCATCACATCTGGGACAAAGAGCTCAGAGGCCTCACCCAAGTGCACATCCCCCGTTCCAGCCCAGATTGTGGAGGCAGCAAAACCCTCATGCCCCTCGTCCACAACCATCACATCAGGGGCAAAGAGCTCAGAGGCCTCACCCAAGTGCACATCCCCCATTCCAGCCCAGATTGTGGAGGCAGCAAAACCCTCATGCCCCTCGACCACAACCATCACATCTGGGACAAAGAGCTCAGAGGCCTCACCCAAGTGCACATCCTCCGTTCCAGCCCAGATTGTGGAGGCATCAGAACCCTCATTCCCCTGGACCACAACCATCACATCTAGGGCAAACAGCTCATAGGCCTCACCCAAGAGCGCATCCATGGTTCCAGCCCCCTTTGTGGAAGTGGGAGAATGCTTATGCCCCTCAATCACGACCATGGCATCTGGGGCAAAGACCTCATAGTCCTCACCCAAGAGCAAATCCAAGGTTCCAGCCCCATTCATGGAGGCAGCAGAACCCTCATGCCCCTCAACGACAACCATTACATCTGGGGCAAAGAGCTTTGAGGCATCACAAAAGAGCCTATTGATGGTTGAAGCCCAACGTAGAGAATCAGTCACTTAATTTGTATATGAGCATTAGTAAGAGATTATCTGTGTACAGTGCAGAATTATTAGGGAAGTTGTATTTTTGAGGATTAATTTTATTATTGAACAACAACCATGTTCTCAATGAACCCAAAAAACTCATTAATATCAAAGCTGAATATTTTTGGAAGTAGTTTTTAGTTTTAGCTATTTTAGGAGGATATCTGTGTGTGCAGGTGACTATTACTGTGCATAATTATTAGGCAACTTAACAAAAAACAAATATATACCCATTTCAATTATTTATTTTCACCAGTGACACCAATATAACATCTCAACATTCACAAATATACATTTCTGACATTCAAAAACAAATAAGTGACCAATATAGCCACCTTTCTTTGCAAGGACACTCAAAAGCCTGCCATCCATGGATTCTGTCAGTGTTTTGATCTGTTCACTGTCAACATTGCGTGCAGCAGCAACCACAGCCTCCCAGACACTGTTCAGAGAGGTGTACTGTTTTCCCTCCTTGTAAATCTCACATTTGATGATGGACCACAGGTTCTCTATGGGGTTCAGATTAGGGGAACAAGGAGGCCATGTCATTAGTTTTTCTTCTTTTAGACCCTTTCTTGCCAGCCACGCTGTGGAGTACTTGGACGCGTGTGATGGAGCATTGTCCTGCATGAAAATCATGTTTTTCTTGAAGGATGCAGACTTCTTCCTGTACCACTGCTTGAAGAAGGTGTCTTCCAGAAACTGGCAGTAGGACTGGGAGTTGAGCTTGACCCCATCCTCAACCCGAAAAGGCCCCACCAGCCCAAACCAGTACTCCACCTCCACCTTGCTGGCGTCTCAGTCGGACTGGAGCTCTCTGCCCTTTACCGATCCAGCCACGAGCCCATCCATCTGGCCCATCAAGACTCACTCTCATTTCATCAGTCCATAAAACCTTAGAAAAATCAGTCTTCAGATATTTCTTGGCCCAGTCTTGACGTTTCAGCTTGTGTGTCTTGTTCAGTGGTGGTCGTTTTTCAGCCTTTCTTACCTTGGCCATGTCTCTGAGTATTGCACACCTTGTGCTTTTGGGCACTCCAGTGATGTTGCAGCTCTGAAATATGGCAAAACTGGTGGCAAGTGGCATCTTGGCAGCTGCACGCTTGACTTTTCTCAGTTCATGGGCAGTTATTTTGTGCCTTGGTTTTTCCACACGCTTCTTGCGACCCTGTTGACTATTTTGAATGAAACACTTGATTGTTCGATGATCACGCTTCAGAAGCTTGGCAATTTTAAGAGTGCTGCATCCCTCTGCAAGATATCTCACTATTTTTGACTTTTCGGAGCCTGTCAAGTCCTTCTTTTGACCCATTTTGCCAAAGGAAAGGAAGTTGCCTAATAATTATGCACACCTGATATAGGGTGTAGATGTCATTAGACCACACCCCTTCTCATTACAGAGATGCACATCACCTAATATGCTTAATTGGTAGTAGGCTTTCGAGCCTATACAGCTTGGAGTAAGACAACATGCATAAAGAGGATGATGTGGTCAAAATACTCATTTGCCTAATAATTCTGCACTCCCTGTATTAGTAAGAAAATATCTGTGCATCTGTATAAAAAATGTTCATTTGTAAAAAATAAAAATAAAAATGTGCATGTGTAAAAATAAATAAAAAATGGAAAAATTAACTGTTCTATCCATTTATCTGTTCATCTATTCATTCATCAAGGATAATATACATACATTGACATCACTGTTATATAAATGTGCCAGACTGAGCCATTTGCAGATCGCAGATCACATATTACAATTTTTACAATTAAAATAAAAAACATACATTTATCATTAATGTTTGTGTGTCAAAAATTCACTACTTATCATTACACTACTTATCGTAGCTGTCTCCCACATAGCCTTATTGTTTTTACTGCTTTTAAGAAGGTTTAGTCCTTGAAATCACATAAATAATACATACAGATGTCCCTGACACTTTTCTTTCTTGTAAATGACGAATTAATGTTGTATATTTATTTTATATAAATGGTTTGGTGTGTTTGAGAAAGTCTGTTATCATCTCAACTGTTTTCAAGCAAGGAGCACTTTGGGCTTTTAATTAAAATTTTCTGTATATATGAGGTTTTGATAGTTGTAAAGGTTTTGTTAATAATTTGGCAGTCTAATTTATTGAACCTCAACAACATACACTGTACTGACATCACTTACACTCTAAAAACAAATGGTGCTATATAGCACTAAAAGTGGTTCTTTGGCTCGTAATCATAGGGGAACCACTTTTAGTGCTATATAGCACCTATTTTAAAAGGTGCTATATGGCACCTTTGTCAAATGGTTCTATGTAGAACCATCAGATGTACCATATACAATCGCCACATTAATTTACAACCCGCAGATGGCACAATTACCCTGTAATTACATGGAACAAGAGTATATTTTCCCAGTAATTTTAAAAAGCTTACGTATAGATACACCAAAGGTACGATTTATGCCTGGCACAGTAATAGAATAGATACCTGTTAACACCGTAACTTAGGTTTGTTACTGCAAATTTTAAAGGGTGAATTTAACTCTTTCAGTGTTAAAACTAACACTTTGCCAGTGTATATTTGGATACCACCAGTAAAGTGTTAAACTAACACTTTTGAAAGTGTTAACATTTTTAACACCCTAACAGTGTTAAAAACAAACTCTTACAATGTAGAATTTTAACACCAGAATGGATGATAAAAAAAAAAAAAAAAAAAACACCAAGTTTGGTGTTCAAAATTAACACTCATGGGTTAACTGGTCAACACTGCACCAGTGTTCATGTGAATATATTATAAAATACACCCACAAAACAATACACGTTACATCTATTTATTATTTAATTTAAATATTTTAAATATTTTTCCCTGCACCAAAATGTCTTCACATTCAGTGTTTTCAATACATTTAAAAAACACGCTTTTACAACAATTAAAACATCATAATGTCAAGGCAAATCAATACAAATGCACAAAATACAAATTCTTATTTGGTCCATATGTGCTTTTAATGTCATAAGGTTTGTAATGCTTACATTTATCAGCTTAAACAACAGTCTTTGCTAAGAGTTTGGACCTCGTTGGAGAGAGTAGTCTCATTCTTTGTATCAGCATGACGAGATGTATTACTCTGCAGCTTTTAGCCAAGCTAGATAGCCACTCACATTTGCAGCATCACAAAAGTGCTCCAGTAAAATTGGAAAACTAAATAACAAAAATCTAAAAAACAGGATAATTTCACATCCATTTACCAGGTGAAATATCAGAGACAAGTATCAAGTACAATAGTCAAGTCACCGTTATTTATATAGCGCATTTTACAATGCAGATTGTGTCAAAGCAGGTTTACAGTGTTAAAAAGGTAAATAGTGTGTTGAAATAGTGTTCCATTCTCCTCTGGCCTGACAAAACCAGCAGTTTAAAACTAGGCTGCAATAAAGTCAGATTGAATTGAGGACTTGTCTGGTTCCTGTGGTCTTGTGCCAATGGGTGTGTAGTTGACGAGGTGTTCACTAGGGTGCAACCTGTCTCTAGGGCTCATTTTGTTGTCCTGGTCTCCGCTGACATTCAGGGCTGTAGAGGTCGTCTCTAGGTGCTGATCCACCATCTGGACTGGATCCAGACTGGATCCAGTGGACTGCAGTGACCATCTGATCTGGATACAGTCTGGATCTGGGTGTCTACGGTGGCCTCGGAATGAGAACAAAACAGACTGGTATTAGTGTAGATGCCGTTCTTTCTTATGATGCAACAAAGTCATAATTGCATACTGATCTCTCTCTGCATTGAAGATGGACTCCTATCAAAATGAATGTACATAAATGGGACAGCACATAAATAAACGACAGTGCAAACATACCAAAAACTTACATTTGATACATTTTTGGAAGGAGATCAGACTCTTTATTATTATTGTTTAATAATCAAAACATTTGGCATGACGATCAATAATCTTAAAATATGCAGTTGTGGCTTACCCATGTATCTGGCATGTGTCCTAACAAAGCTCTTCTCATCCCACTTAGAGTATACTCTTCAAGCACATCATTGTCCGAGTGAAAGAATATCTCCCTGAGAAAAAAGTTTACGAGTGCACAACAAATAAATATAACTATAAATCAATATGATGTTCACAAATATATTTTAAATCAGGTAAAACACTTAATACTTACGTTTCCCTGTTAAAAGCGACCTTCACGTCAGCACCGCATCGCAATTCAAATCTGTGAGAAACATTTGGGCTGGTTTAGGCACAAACAGCATACAACTATCATCTTAAAGTAGTAATATCCTATATAATACATAATGTAAATGAGACAAAACACTTACTTTCTGTGTTTTTCTTGATCAAAACAACTTCATCGTCTGCTCCACATCATGAGTGAAATAAAATATCTCTGAAAAAAATGTTTAAGAGTGCACAAACTTCACTAAATATCACTATTAATCAATGTGATGTTATAAAATATGTATTTTAAATGAGGTAAAACACTTTCTACTTACATTTCCCTTTTAAAAGCGACCTCTGCATCAGCACCGCATAGTAATTCAAATCTGTGAGAAATGTTTAGATGCACAGAGCATATTAATATTGTCATAAAGTAATATTATACTTCACATAATGTTAGTGAGGTAAAACACTTACTTCCTGTGGTTTCCTTGATAAAACCAGCTTCCCCGGCTGCTCTGCATTGGGAGTGAAAGAAAATATAGCTCTGAGAAAAAGTTTATAAGTGCACAACACAAAAATATTAATATAAATAAATATGACATTATAAAATACATATTTTAAATTAAGTAAAACACTTACGTTTCCCTGTTAAAAGCGACCTCTGCGTCAGCAGCACCGCATCTCAATTCAAATCTGTGAGAAACGTTAAGGCTCATTTAGGCGCGAACAGCATAACTTATGAATATCGTAAAGTATTATTATCTTATAAAATACAAATCGCAACTGAGATAAAACACTTACTTTCGGTGTTTCCGATGTGTTATGACATGTGTCTCCTTCGCATCGTGAGTCAAAGAAAATATCTCTGAGAAAAAGTTAGTAGGGAGGGATGTATACAGCACTCTGGTCTGTTCCGTATCGCGAAGTGAAAAAAAATGTTGTTGAAAAAAGTTTAACCGCATACAGCACACACATGTCGTTATTAAACGATATGATATTGAAAAACACATTTGTGAGTAAGATTAAACGATGTATTTCGCTGTTTCCCATCCTCATATGCTCCGCATCGCGAGCAAAAAAATGGCGTCTGTGAAAAATATTTCAGATGGGCGAGGCGCGCACACGAGCAAATATCCCGGATGTGACTGATAACACCGGGCAGAGGGCGCTGTTTACACTAACTAGTGTTAATCTTCTAAAATTCAACACCACAAGTTTAACACTTTACTCTATAAATCCTTAACACCAGGATTTTAACACAAGATTTTGCCGGTTGTTATGCCCAATTACCAAAATGTAGTTTCTCCCTACACATACATGCTTTAATAGGTACACTATCATTACAGAAACGCACACCGTAAATTCAGTTTTGCTTACATAGTTCTTTGCAGGTTGCATATCTTGTTTTTATCCCCCTAATTGCCCAAATTGAACATATTGTTCTCTTATACATGTTCGTTCTATATAGGTACACTATAATTACAGAAACATACACCGTTAATTCAGTTTACTTCGTTCTTTGCTGGTTGTAATCTAAAGTGTTTCCTTTTTAAGTTTGTGATATAATGTCGGTATAGGCTAACTGACTTCGCACACACCTACTGTAAAGTCTCTTATCAGTTTACATTAATTTAAAGACTACAGCCGATCACCATGTTTTAGATTTTTCTCTTTTCCTCCTATCACACAATTTTAGCTGCAACTGTCAGCTCTTACCGTCTTGTTGCTTCCCACCACCACCCCATTATCCTCCTTATATTTTAAATGTTATTTCACTTGCATGTTAATTAATATATTTACTACAATGGCAAAATGTCTTGAATCACTTTTATGCTTTTCTAAGGTCAAAAGGACTTGTGGGAAATATTTCCTTATGGGGGCTTTAGGGGCAAAAAGATCTTCAGTAAATACACTGTATGTTAATGTTGTTTTTAATCCTTTCCCCAACTGAACAGTTTAAGAGAGAGTTAGAGATCCTTATCAAGAGGCTTAACAGGTTCTTTGTATGGCAGTGGTGCTATATAGCACCTTAACGATCCCAAAGAACCACTGAAGAACCACTGAAGAACCAGACAGGGGCTTGACCGGTTCTTTATACACTAACGGTGCTATATAGCACCACAATCACACCAAAGAACCGCTGAAGAACCGCTGAAGCACCATTTTTTTTCTGTGTGTACATGGAACACGAAAATCGCCTGAAAACAAGTTCAAAGGCTTTTATGAGCTTTCATGGAAAACATATTTTAATAGAAAATTGTTCTGTGATTTCAGGAGCGACAGACAAAAGCTGTCTACAACAGAGGCAACAGGGAAAGTTACAAGATTTCAAAATTTCTGATAAGAGCTGCTGACATTTAGCCTGGAAAAATCCAGACCCTAATCTATTAAGATTAAGGGTCTGGCATTGAGCAATGAAAAGGACCTAACTCGAGGGGCGGCACCAAGCGTGCATTTGAAACTCTCACTGCACGCAATTGGATAACGCCACGACCAATCACAACAATACATGGTGTGACGTATCCAGAGCGACGGTGAACATTTAAGAGTGGATTTCAATGTTATAACATAAACAATGTGACAAGATTAATAACTATTAATTACGACAGCCGAATCAACCTCATAAAACAATTAGGTCCGATCAAACTATTCATTTTATCAACTAATTTGTGAATGGACAAAGCGTTTCATTCAGCAGCGAGACATATCGTCCTGTTCAAGTTAGGCTACTGCATTACTATTGAATAGTTCAGTTTTTCGTTACAGTAAGTTTACCAAGTGACTCTTACCATTTGTAAATGAGATGGACCTCATCCACCACAATCCCTATCAGGTTGTCCCAGTAGACCTTGTTCGATAACATTTATCGCCACTTCTTTTTTAACAGCCAGGACTCGAGACTGCCGAATGCTATCTGGCATTGCCCGCTTCAGATCCGTTCCTTTTCGTGTTCGCCCCATACGCTTAACTACCAGCGGAGCTAACTGATAGATTAAACTCTTGCCATATCCAGTCAGCAAAACAGCAAAAACGTCCTTCTTGCAAAGGAACGATTCGAGCGCGGTTTTCTGTTCCTCTTTTAAATGAAAAGCCAAGTCTAACTCGGTCATTGTAGCAGCCAAAGCCGTTTCAAACAACTGGTTTTCATCTATAGATCTCTTTCAATGTTAACTAAATGATTACGGACGTCGCAGCGCTGTCATCATCAGCTTAGCTCGCCTCTGGCATCAGATACACCGATTTGATTGGTTCCCAGAATTGCTTACGTATTGCAGTAACATGCATCATTGCTCGATACCAGAGTGTCTTGCAGAGACAATTCAAATTGTGCTCTCGTGAGACCTCTGGGTTTCCAGGGTAGCTGACATTAGGAAGTACAGGTGAACTGAAGAAGCTCATTAAAAAAACGTAATATGTTTCTTCACAATATACCATGCATCTGTTATTTTCTTTTGCAAAACTATATATTTTTTAATTACACTTATTATAAGAAGACTTGACATAAGTGACACTCCAGTAATATTGTGAAATATTACTATAATTTTAATTGTGAATATATTGTATATTTTAATTTGTTGCTGTGATCGAAGCTGAATTTCAAGCATCATTACATCAGCATATTAAAATGATTTCTGAAAGATCATGTGACAATGAAGACTGGAGTAATGATGCTACAAATTTAGCTTTGATTTCAGGTATAAATTTTATTTTACAATATATTCATATAGAAAAGCTAATGTAAATTTTAATAATATTTTACACTATTACTGTTTTACTTTATTTATTTATTTTTTTTTTCAAATAAATGCAGACTTGGTGAGCACAAGAGACTTTCAAATATGTAAACAATTTTTACTGACCACAAACCTTTAAACAGTAGTGTAAATTACAGTTATGATGGCCTGTGTTCCTTCCACCTCAATGATACTGTTGTATATGTAGTCCATTCAATAGAGACTGTGTCTGTACCCCAAATAACGAGGACAAATAATATGTTTACTAAGGGATATAGAAAAAAAAACCTGATTGTAGTTAAACCACGTAACAACCAAACCAAAATAAACAAACATATGAGCAATGACTCCAATGGTGCTTGGCCCCTCAAAAAATCACAAAAACTCTGGATTATTGATAATACCAAATTTTTTTTTTTTTTTTGTATTTTACTCCTTAACTTTGGTCTGATTATAACTGAATGAATATTTAACTATACTACAATACAGATTTCTAGCTAGAATTAACATTAAAAGTGCAAAAAAGTTGGTCAGAAATATAGATTTACACACACATTTTTTTTTTTTTTTTTTTTTGTTAATTTAATGTAGCATGCACGCTCAGCACTGCAGAGTGTCAGTATCATGTCTGTGTTCTGTCATGTTTTCCTATTGTCTTTTCCCCTATGTTTCTAGCTTATATGGTTTAGTCCTTGTCTCCCCCTTTTGGTTATGTTTAGTTAGTTCAGTCTTGCCCATATTTGTATTTCCCCCTTGTTATCTTGTTAGTGACCACGCCCCCATTTCAGTGTATTTAAGAGTCTGTGTGTGCACTCCCCATTTGTCCGTCAATGATTCTGTTACCTCTGTTTGCTTGTTTTCATGTGCTCATCTTATACTCCCGGTTTTTGTTTGTTTGTATTAGTTACAGTGTTTTATTTAAATAAACTATTTACGTTTTCATTTACTCCGGTTCTCCTCATCATTCTCCACTCCTCAACCCCGCCTGGATCGTGACACAGAGACTTTCGCGCAATCGTTAAAGCAGAACCGAAAGTAAAACGCGCACGCGCATTCAAAAGCAATAATACCCCATGTTTAGAGAGCAACTTCCCAATGCACGCAAATTAGGCTACATCACATATCTAGGCTGTAGGCTATAATAGGTTGTGTAGTTGTCTATAGCTCTGTATCATGCTTGAAAAATTCGGTCTCTTGAACTTTGAATATTGAGAGACTAGCCTTGATTATGGCTGCATTTATTGTTTGCACTTAATACGACTAAGAAAGAACCGTGTCGTTTATTTTTTCTAATTTATACTGTAGATTGTTTAAAAATGCAGTGGTTGCCTCTAATTTAAATGGCTCTATGCAATAGAGAAAATAAACATATTGTTCATGTACTCACATTTCATTCTTGTCATTGGCTTATGGCGTAAAATAAATATTAAAAAAAGGCTTTCAGAATTGACCATGACTAATCAAAATCGGTGCGTTACTAAAAAGAAATACAGCGAATGCTGGCTGCTGCTGCTCAGTTGGCAGTGGTGCTTCTTAATATTCAGTTGGTGCTCCCTTTTTTTGTGCTCCTAACTTTTTGAAGTTGGGAGCACCAGTGATACCAAGTAAAAAAAAAAAAAAAGTTCATTTCGAGCCCTGATATAACAAACTATGTAAAATTAGGCATACCCCATGAGTAATTTTACAAATTGTATTTTTTTCATATACATATATTATATTTATTTATTTACATGTTTACATTTATTACAAATAATTATTTAGCTACCAAGCCCCTGTGTGAAATTTCTTAATGTAAGATCTTGTGGTGTGATTTATTATTTGTTTATTCTGTGTTTGTTATGGGGCTCTTTAAGAGAATGGGGCTGGTTGGAGTCAAAAGGGAACGGAGAAGAACTATATGTAAGACAGGAAGAATAAAAAGTTGAACAGCTGAGTTAACACGTTAAGCAGAGGGGTGTTCCATAAAACAAATTTACCAAATAAGCCAGGCTTATTTTAGTTAGTCGGACTTATTGTCACTTGATTTGGCACAAAATAAGTCAGACTAACTGAAATAAGCCTGACTTATTTGGTAAACTTGTTTTATGGAACACCCCCCAGGAAATGAATACCTTACGAAATACAATAAATAACAATATAAATACAATATAACTTGCTTAGGATAAAAGCATCTGAAAAATGCATGAATGTAAATGCAATGTAAAACAAAATGTGTTTTGGGTTACCTGATTCTGCATGTCTGTAAAATGGACAGCTGGCTGTACGATGATTCTGCATCTGATGGTCAGCATCCAGTTAGTGCTTGGAGAAATCTCCTGTAACAGACAGTGTCACAACACCCTTTTAGTGTTACTATAGTTTATGATCAGAAAAGACAACTACTGTACAGTAATAAAATTTACATTTTTAATAAAATAAGCATTTATCATATTTATTAGCAAAACTTGCTATATTAATATATTGCTAGCTCGTTACTCTCTTTAAAAAGTTAACCTGTTCTGCAAGTCAGTGGAGAACAGCAGCCTGTGGCTAATTTGGCTAATTTAGTAACGTTAACATTAACTTAGTTAAATTGATGAAAGGGGAAGCTCACCTGTTGTTTGCATGTCTTTACTGTAACTTTTAATCAGTTTAACTTGATGAATAAAAGTATTGATTTATTTTTTTTCTTTCCTCCAAAAATAAAATAAAATTCTTACTGACCCCAAACTTTTGACCAGTAGTGTTTAATGTTACAAAGCTTTAGATTTAAAATAAATGATGTTCTTTTGAACTTTCTATTCATCAAAGATGTTCATTTCAACACTGATAATCATAAATGTTTCTTGATCATCAGATCGTCATATTAGAGTGATTTCTGAAGGATCATGTGACACTGAAGACTGGAGTAATGATGCTGAAAATTCAGCTTTGATCACAGAAACAAATTGGGTCTCCTTACTGCGGCTATCCATGCCATTCGTCGCCTTTTTGTCACCTCTAAAACATGGCTTGTACAATTATTTTTCCACGCTGGAAAACGATAAAAGGATATTCCGTTCTTAAGCTTTAAGCCACTTCTATCGTGAGAACGACTATTCATGGGTACCAAAGACGTCACTTCCGCTATGCTCGCCGCCATGTTTGTGTCCGATATGACAACAGACACAGCGCATCTCAATGAGATTTAATAATAAATTGAAATAAGAAATTACTTTTTACTACTACTTCCCACACTGTGTATTTGACTTGATTGTATGTTTAGGACAAAAAGTGTAAATTGTTGTGAACGTAGTCGCTCGATGAAGGCTTTAAGACCTTGAAGAATCCTCTGCCGGCTGGTCACTAACTTACTTCACAGCGAACGGGACTCGCGCTGACGGCACTAATTCCCACAGTCCGCGCTTAGATGTCGGCAAATTAGTTTTGGCGAATGCAAAAAAATGAGATTATTGAGCATAAGCGCAACATCCAGCAAGCCAAGAAAACATAAAATATACCTGAGGGAAGACGTCTTTCACGTCTTGTGTATTCCTAAAACTGGATCTCATTATTGAAGCACAAATTCAAGCACCAAAAGCATGAGATTTCTTTATTTAAAATATGCATTTTTATTCATTCAAGCTATATGGCTGCAATAACATTTTAGTTTAATTTAGTTTATTACACCACTTGTGCAGCCAGTCACAATTCACAATGGTACCATTTACTTGGGACGATGGTTTGTGTGTAACTTGTGTGCCATTTTTGTATGACAAATCATTTTTAGAGTAATTGTACATAAATAGTTTTAGCAAAACAAATATGATTATTTTTGAGAACCCTTTTACATGTATATACTTTACTGCAGGCGTTGCAATGACGAACGCTATGTAGTACAATAGTTTAGCGTTTATTATTTAATTTTCATAATTCACTAAACACCGCATAATCTAAAACACCTTCAACTATAAAACACTCTTGCTCTTAAGCCAAATGAAAACAAATAATTTACGGCATCTGGATGTACTGTAAGTCACTATTCTCTGCATTAGCACTGTTTTGAACTTGCTCTTTGAATGCTTTCTTGTTTACTAAATCTTTGGACTTACGAGCTGATCGGTTCAAAATGATGTAATCGCAAAAAAATTTTTCTTTTCATTTTAAGGCATTATTTTCGTTATAATGTACTGATTCACAATCTTAGTCAATATTTAATTATTATTCCAGTACTCTTATTGTGCCGAAAAAAAAAACCCTGCTTTGGAAAGCACCTGCGTGAATGACACCGGTACGCTATATGCATACCGACCCACTTCGAGCACTGCTGAGATCTAATAAAACTGTTGTTAGTTTTTTTTTTCTGATGACTGTTTTTACAGCTAACTGAACAACATATCCCGGGCATATTGTATACTTGTTGTGAACAGTCTGGGAGTTTTGTTGATCTTCCTCTGGTAGTTGCGGCTGCTGTGACCATAGACTGAAACAGGTAGCGCGGACACAAAAATGGCGGCGATAAACTACAGTGACGTCACATGGAACCTATGGATTGCAGTATATAACACAGCAGGTAGACGGCATCTTGAACTCTTCCCTCCATGCAGTCAAGTCTGGCGCCTAATGTTTGTGCCGCGGATTCCCAAAATGCTTTGCGTTCCCCACTGAGAATACGTCATGATGACGACACATTAGCGATCCTTATAAAGTTACATACGACATTCATACACACATTTCTTACTTAAACATAATTTGAAGAGAATTACCTTGCTAGCTATAAACAGGCAGCGTTTAAAAGATATTATGCTGCTCTGTGACTAACGTTAAGTTTGTCAACTTCGGCTTACTGACATTATTAGCTTACCAGTTCATGTTATCGTCGATACTATGGCAGTCATTCACAGAAGAAGATCCAAAATACACCTCCGCGCTCCGACGTTACAGACGACATCCAGACCAGAAACTTGAAAATAACAAACAAAAGAAGGGCTTGAAAATACAGTTTAAAATCTCCACAGAAACAGTGGTGTTGCTTAACGCACTTTACCTCAGTATTTCACCTCAGTTTGCTGTTAAGCTTGAGTAAGGGCTCGTCAGACGAACTAACTTGCATTAAAGGGCAGCCGAATATACAAACGTGTTTCTCAGTTTAAATAAAGTTTATTTCGACTAATATAGGTCACCTTAATTTACTCACCAGTCCATGTTTTCACCGTTATGGCGGCGCCCCGGCCGTCAGTCAGAAAAAAAAGGCTACCGACATGAAAAACACGATGAATATTGTTAGTTTGCTGTTAACAAGTGAAAACAAATTAAAATTGTTCAGTTTTTCATAAAACAGAAACAATATACTAACCTTTTTGTCGAGTTATTAATGCAACATTTCTCTTTTGTCCTTTTTACCGCCACTTCCTCTCAACAGGAGAAAAAAAAATCTCCCTTGCCATTGGTAAATTTTTCGCGGGCAAGTTCACTACTGTAAACGGATTTACAGTAGTGGAGAATTACAGTAGTGATCATATATTTTCCCATAATCCTTTGCAGTTTACAGTCAAATACTGTATATACATTTTACAGTATCTTACTGTAGATATTACAGTAAAATACTGTTCAAATTACAAAAATCGGTTACAGTGTACCTGTTACTTAACACATTCACAAAATTGTATTACACACTGATTAGTTACCACATCTTCCTTAGTAGTTAACAGTAGTGAGTTAAGTGTTAATGAATAGTTAGCTGTTAGTTCTTCAATAATTCCTTATTAGTTCTGAAGTAAGTAAGAAACAGTATTCTAAAGTGTTACCGAGTGGACTATTTAAACTGATTCACTACAATGAATCAGATTCAACCGTTCTGAGCGACCACTAGAGTTGAAGTGATTCACTAAAATATTGAGAGTGTGTTATAGCACTGCAACTTTTAATGAAATACTAACCATTTAGAATCGGAAGAAGATTGCAAGGGCTGAGGGGGCCATTTGTGATGCAGCCATTGCAATAAGTTTACGTTTAAGCAATCTATGAGTTTCAGCACACCACTGGGGAACTGTTTAGAGGTTACTATTACAATTAAAACGGATTACTAAATATAGACACTACGATTAGCTATTTCCAAGTCTACTTCACAAATCTGTCTGTAATGATGCCTTTCACACTTTGTTTTTGGATAAATGCTTATAGGCATTCCCCCATATGCAGTCAGATTGCTTTTTGTCTTTTATGTTGAGTCCCTGGAGTATAATTCCTCCAGTACATTCTTAAGTCAGCAGATATTTCTCACAGACCCAAAACAATGCTCATTCTGCCATCGTTGTGGCTGCTTATTGAGGTGTCAGCATAAATTTCTTGCTCCTTTACTTCTGTTTACGGTTACGTATAATGTGCTGAAGACAAGTTATGGCTCAGGAGAGAATAATAAAACTGGCAAGTGTGTGCCTGTTAGCACACACTCTATGGATGTTTTCCTGGTTTAAAACACAGATGAGCATGAATGTGTAAGCAGTAAGAGAAGAGATATAGCAAACGATTCTTTCGTTGAAATTCCTTTCATAGGAACAATAGTATGTGTAAGATTTTATTTATTGCAAATAGTAGGTTCCATACTTTGAATTTGATTGGTTAATCTGCGTATGAAGAAACGTATGGTGGCGACAAATGGGATGCATCTTGGTAAGGCTGCATACCTTGCCTGCCAGTTTGAAGTCCTTGGATGGCAGCCTTCATTTTGGATCCTTAATTTGGAGTATTTTGAATGATGCATCAAGTGTGTCCTTTGCATCCTCCCAATCACCCACAATCCTTGGCGCACAAAAAATGAGTCAGCACTGAGTTTGTCCAATTTTATTATGAAATGCAATCCAAAATTGTTTTTGGAGATGAGGGCATATTTTCTTTTGTTGTAAATTAATCACATAATGCTTAATTTCTGGCAATATTGTTGGCTTGTTTGCACAGACATTATTGGAAGAGAGCTGAACTGGATGATGACTGAATCAACAATGAACTGACTTTAATTGAAAAATGGACTGTTTGTTATCGTGCTCTTGCAATATTTACAAACTATTTTCCCACCACTGTAAAGCTTCTTTGACTTGACTTGACTTAAACTGTCCATAATGTGCTCCACTAGGAGACCACAGATGGTTGTTAGCTGTTTTGTCATTTCATGGGGTTCGTACCGGAGCTTGTTACTCAAGTGCAATGCCGTATTGCGTGAGCTACCGAGCAAACCTACTGAATTAGAAAACTCATGCATATGAAGCTATATATGTGACAACAACGTTCAAAAGTATCAGTTTTCAAATTGTGCAGAATGTTAAAACAGTTTTGAAGTCATAACATAATCTGCAAGTAATTGTGTGAAAATTAGTACCTTTGTAGTTGTAAATCATAATTTGTGTGAAAAGGAATAAAAGTTGTCAGAGTTTTACTGCCTCTAGTGTTCATTTCAACTGAAAACTGCAGTGATTTGTACATATAGGTAGCCTGGCTAACACCAGACCACGTTATGACTTCGTCATGAACCACATGTTCATTTTCTCATATTTGAGGCGTGGTTTACGAATGCCCAGAGCCGTTTATTGGGCGCTACGAATGTCTATCAAATGCGCCTGTGCGTAGCTCATAGCCAATCGTTTCAATCATACCGGATGACGTATACAGAGCGATGGTTTAACGCCAAAAGTTGCTCTTTTTTCAAAATAAACTTGCGTTCTAAACTACTTAGAACACTATCTAAGGGGCCGTTCACATGTCGCGTCTTTTGCGCACTAAAGTTCGTTATTTCAAATGTAGACACGCGCGGTATGCGCGCGCATAATGGAAGCGACGCGTTTGTGACGCGCTCGCGTTTTCCATGCGCAAGCTACAGAGCGGTTTGGAAAGGAGAAAGCGACGCGCCTAGCGTTTTCCACGCGTTTTTAGGCGCGTCATGTGAACGGCTGCATCGAATGATAACTTGCTGCCATGCTGGATCCATAGTTATAAACATACTGCTTCGGTGAGTCGCAACGCATAGAAGGCGTCATCATCTTGCTGCTCCCTCCCCGTTCTGTGATTGGTTCCCTATCTGAGGTGAAAATTTGGTCCATGGTTTCCATGCTACCTTCCAGCGTGAATAAAATCGCGCTGCGCGGAAGGCAGCATGGGGACACCCAGGCTAACATATAGGTATGTTTTGTTTTTTTTCAGTTTTGCCGAAATGTATATAGAGGCACCTATTTCCAATGAGCCTACAGATTTTTAGTTTTCAGCACTTTGCATTATTACACCTGTAGGTGGCGACAAATAGAATGCATCTTAGTAAGGCTGTATACTTTACCTGCTATGTTTCCAAGCTACATCGAAAGAAAACTCAGTTTAAAGTCCTTGGATGGCAGCCTTCATTTTGGATCCTTAATTTGGTATATTGTGAAGGATGCATCAAGTGTATCCTTTGCATCCTCCAATCACCCACAGTCCTCTAGCACACATTTCAATTCACAAAAAAGAACTGATGGAAAATTAGTGTGTCCAATTTCATTATGAAATGCAATACAAAATTGTTTTTGGAGATGAGGGCATATTTCTTTTGTTGTAAATTAATCACATAACGCTTCATTTCTGGCAATATTGTTGGCTTGTTTGCACATACATTGTTGGAATAGAGCTGAACTGAATGATGACTGAATCAACAATGAACTGACTTTAATTAAAAAATGGACTGTTTGTTATCGTGTTCTTGCAATATTTACAAACTATTTTCCCGTTTGACACTGTAAAGCTTCTTTGACTTGACTTGACTTAAATTGTCCATAATGTGCTTCACTGGGAGACCACAGATGGTTGTTACTCACAGTTTTACATGATTATAAAGTCAGATTTGTAAAGATAAAGTATTTTTCACAAATTAATTTTGAATATTATTTTTGTACCATGACCAAGGGTCCAGTGGTTCGGGCATGTGTGCCGAGTAGACAGTGCCTGACTGCCATTCAAACTACTCTGGGGCTGAGGACCACCAATGTGGAAGGTACACTGCTATGTGCCGAAGAAGACATGGGTAAAGCAAGTTGAAGACGACCTCAAGAATTGTCAAGACCCTATTCACTAATTGTTTAGCATGGAGACAAGTTGTGAAAGATGTCTTCGACATAACGCTAGCTAAGGATCAGAGAGAGATAGACTCAGCTGATTTGTTCAAAACACTGATTAATTCACAACCCAGGCCAATGAAAATACATGGCGTGCTGTTATTACATTGGTACAGACACATTTTGCTGCATTTTTATTATGCTGCTTGAGGTACGTATTGCGGCTATTGAGAATTCAAATATCTGGGGAGTGTTGCTAAAGGTTAATGCTGTATCATGTTGGAAATATCCCCTATACCAAACCCAACCCTAAACCTACCCAATAGTGTTAAATATAATATTACCCATTAGTGTTAAAAATAGATTTTTAGTTTTCAACACTTTGCATTATTACACCTGTAGGTGGCAACAAATAGGATGCATCTTAGAAAGGCTGTATACTTTATCTGCTATGTCTCCAAGCTACACCGAAGGACTCAGTTTGAAGTCCTTGGATGGCAGCCTTCATTTTGAATCCTTAATTTGGAATATTGTGAAGGATGTATCAAGTGTATCCTTTGCATCCACCAATTACCCACAGTCCTCTGGCACACATTTCAATTCACAAAAAAGAACTGATGGAAAATGAGTGTGTCCAATTTCATTATGAAATGCAATACAAAATTGTTTTTGTAGATTAGGGCATATTTTCTTTTGTTGTAAATTAATCACATAATGCTCAATTACTGGCAACATTGTTGACTTGGTTGCACAGACATTATTGGAAGAGAGTTGAACTGGATGATGACTGAATCAACAATGAACTGACTTTAACTGAAAACTGGACTGTTTGTTATTGTCCTCTTGCAATATCTACAAACTATTTTCCTGTTTGACACTGCTTTAACTTGACTTGACTTAAACTGTCTGTAATGTACTGGGAGACCACAGATGGTTGTTATTCACCATTTTATATTATTAGAAATATCAGATTTTTAAAGATCACAAATTAATTTTAAACATTATTAATGTGCTATGACCAAGAGTACAGAAACACCCTCGTTGCCATGTAGAGTTCTTAGACCATCCTGTTCTACTCATTCTTTAATTCTGAGGACTCTAGCCAAGAAACATTAGGACCTATGCAGATTTTTAGATTGAGATACACCAACTGAATCATTTACTATAGCTGATTAGAGACTTGGACTCTTCTAAAGATGGACATCAACAAATTCAGGTCTTTCAAATGTGATGCCTCAGGCAAATCTTGGTCGTATCTTGGCTCTACCGACTCCAGAACAAAACTTTCACTGGGAATGCTGCAAACAGTCAATGATTGAGTATTTAGCTCCAAAATCCCTCAACATACCTGCCTGGAAGTTTCTAGTATGCCTAGTAAGACCTTGATTAGGTGGTTCAGGTGTGTTTAGGGTTGAAGCTAAAGTCTGCAGGACAATGGCCCACCAGGACCGAGTTTGGACACCCCCTGAACTATCTGACGCATCCACTGTATGTATGAATGAGTCACTGAATCATTCATCATTATTATTGCGTGTTATTGTGTAAGATGCACAAGTTAATGTCCTCCTGATCTAATGATAAAAACATACCTGTGGGAACATTTTCGTGAGACATGAAATATGCAACAATTGGTACATGTATCACTGCCGTTTCCAACAGAAATGCCCACTAGAGGTGGTAAAACAGCGAACACTTGTAATCGTTTTTGGTCACAGTTATGATTACAGCTCTGTATGTTTCGCTTTCTGGATATAACAATCTTGCTCAGTAGCTCAGCCAACATGGAATTGGACTTAGGATTCAGAATCCTTGGGTACGAATCGCTATCGGGTATAGGTTTAGGTGTGTAGTGCAGATGGTACATTATTTTAAAATGGGGGTTCTTTAAATGTTTCTAAAGCGGTTCAAGCATATAACACTAATACATGTGACAATAGATTTCACTTGGAGGTGATTTGAATGAACATTATGAAGAGTCCCTAAAGTAGAAGTTTCACTCTGTGATCTTCCTATATCTTCCTTGAGAGACAGTATACATTTTTGGCAGCATCAAGTTAATAAGGACAAATTCTTAATCATGGAAAACTTCTCAGAGATATATTTCTGCAGAAAATAAGCTGTCTCTGCCTGTGCCTCAATAAAAATGATACTTTTTAAATACTCCGTGTCGTGCTTAATCACAGCTAATTAAACTTTCCTAGCTAATACCTATCATAGGGGGATTAATTCTCATCCAGCAGATGGATAAACTGTGCTTTAAGGTGCTTGTTTTCACACAGTCGCTGACAAAGTCATGGCAAGGTCACATAGTGTAGATAGTGAAAATCTGCCCCTAAGATCAAATGACCCCCTTTAGATAGAGCCGAAAGCCTACTCAAGGGGCAGCGAGGACGAAAGGAAATATGGAGGAGAGGGAATAGAGAGAGAGAGGACACAATAGAAGGGTGATGGGCCTCCACAGAGAAGAAAAAAGAAGAGATGATAGAGTGTGACAGGAACACGATGATGAGAAGGTGATGCATAGAGTGTAATATTTCAAGTCTAAGAACAGGGCTGATATACACTGATCTGTTCACAGTGAGCAGCAGACAAGATATGAATGGGATTCCCTTTTTAATTTCATGCATTTTGACACATTTTTGAACAAGCAGTGCTACACTTAACAGACTGTTTTGACATTCCTAAGCAGATTTAAAAGGTTGTTTGTATTTCTACTTCTCACAAAGAACACCTTTTGTGAATAACAACCTTGGTATTTTATTAAATAGAATGTACATCTATACATTAACATTACACAGGTATGCATTTGGTACAAGCTTTTACCACTTCATGCATTCCCTTGAGAACTGTATCTTAAAAAAATGTTCACACTTGTCATGTTTAGTTTGATTAAAACAAAACATGCGATTGCTCTGTTAGTGTGGTTCATTTGAGTAAGTGTGAACGCTGCCATCCGAACCCTAGTGCGCACCAAACAAGTGGACAGAGACTGCTAAAAAGATGGGTCTCAGTCCGCTTCCACACAAACTCTGGTGTGGTTTGAACAAAATATGAACGCAACACGGACCAAATAGGCTACTTCTAAATAAACCAAAAGCAGGAAGTAATGACAAGATGCAACGTGACTTGGTTAATTTGCATTGCAATTTAAAGATCTAAAAACCTAGCAGACAGAAAGACAATAAGACAGTGTACAAGAGGCATCATTGTGGAAAAATATTTTTCAGCTTTTATTTACATTTAAACAAAAAGTGGCATGTCCAAAATTAATCATACCCTTTGCAAACTGTCACAGTCTATGGGAAAATCCAAAGTTCTATACCATTCCAAATAGTCCAAGCTGTTCTAAACAGGGGCGGAGTGGCAATCGGGACGACCGGGACTCTTCCCAGTAGGCCGGCTGAAGGATTACACAGCGGATCACAAATTGAGCGGGCACCAGGCGAACACGACCCGCCTGAGCTTAATAGAATCAAACTAAATTCTCCGCGAATAGCAGCCAAATACTCGCACATACTCCCCCCTAAACGTCCAACCAATATTTATATCAGTTGCTCACTCTCTATATCTTTGTCATGGTTTGTTCTTGAACTCCCTTTGGGGATCAATAAAGTATATCTATCTATCTATCTATCTATCTATCTATCTATCTATCTATCTATCTATCTATCTATCTATCTATCTATCTATCTATCTATCTATCTATCTATCTATCTATCTATCTATCTATCTATCTAATGTAGAATGGAGCAAAACCTCTTGGGAATGCGTTTATCCAATGAACCGATTGCAGGTCAAGTCTATTTAAAATAAATGAGCTAATGCTTATAATGCTTAGCTCGGTGCTAATGGCATGACCCTACACAGATAATGCAAATGTATACAAATGTTATATTTCAGCTTCTGTTTATTAATGGAAACCCCATAAAAGCTTTAAACCTACACTTTATTGTCAATAATGTGTATTTGTCTAGTGCCATCTAGTGGCCAGGGTTCATATATCCAGTAAATCCTTACAAAATGCGTAGACACAAAGAAACAAAAAGAAACATAACATAATCTGGGTCTTCATCCAGATTAAAAAAAAAAAAAAAAGATTTAGTATTATATTAAGGGGGGGGGGGGATTTAGTGCCCCACTCCACCCCTGTTTCTAAAGCATCCTAATTACTCTCATTCATTGCGAACTGCTGTTTTAATCAACTCAACAGGTGAAAAACAGAAGCTCTCTGCTGTTGGTTTGTGGACAGTCATGGCTAAGACAAGGGAGCTCACTGAGGACCTGCGGCTGTGCATTGTGGCTGCTCACAAGTCAGGAAAGAGCTACAAGACCATATCTAAATGCTTTGAAGCTCCAGTGGCTACAGTGCAAAGTATTATTAAAAAAATACAAGGCGTTCTGCACTGTGAAAAATCTCAGAGGACGTGGTCGGAAACCAAAAGTGACACCTGGGCTGCCCAGGAGGATAGTGAAAGTGGTAAAAAAGAATCCAAGGATCACCACCAAGGCCATCCTGATGAATCTGGGCTCTGCTGGTGGCAACATCTCAAGGCAGACAGTCCAACGGACACTGCACACCGCTGGGTTCCACGGACGCAGACCATGGAGGACACCACTTCTCCAGGCACACAAAAGCACGCTTGGCCTTTGCAAATGCTCATCTGGACAAAGAAGAAGACTTCTGATCTTCTGTTTTATGAAACAAAATTTGAATTGTTTGGCCACAATGATGTAGCCTTCATTTGGCGTAAAAAAGGAGAAGCCTTCAACCCTAAGAACACCGTCCCCACTGTCAAACATGGTGGTGGGAACCTAATGTTTTGGGGGTGTTTTCAGCCGATGGACCAGGGAACCTAATCACAGTAAACGGCACCATGAAAAAGGAGCAATACATCAAAATTCTCAACAACAACATCAGGCAGTCTGCAGAGAAACTTGGCCTTGGGCACCAGTGGACATTTCAGCACAACAACAACCCAAAACACACAGCAAAAGTGGTGAAGAAATGGCTAGCAGACAAAAACATTAACGTTTTGCAGTGGCCCAGCCAGAGTCCTGACTTAAATCCAATTGAGAATCTGTGGAGAGAGCTAAAGATCAGGGTGATGGCAAGGAGGCCCTCCAACCTGAAAGAGTTGGAGCTTATGGCTAAAGATGAATGGGCAGAAATACCAGTGGAGACATGCAAAAAGCTGGTCAGCAATTATAGGAGCAAGTTAGATTGCTGTAATATAAATAATTTTGGACATGCCACTTTTTGTTCAAATGCAAATAAAAGCTGAGAAATATTTTTTTCCTCGTGTACACTGTCTTATTATCTTTTGGGAGAAGTCTGTGTCATTTCAAAAAAACTTGCTAGTTGAAAAAAAAAGTAACTTTAAGTCAGAATTTGCCAGGGGTATGAATAATTTCAGGCTTGACTGTATATTTAAAAAAAAAAATACCTGCATGTACCACTAAACCTGTTTCTAACCTTACCCGAATACCACCTCAATAGCAGAAAAAGTGTTTTGCAATACAATATAAACACAACAAGTACAGTGTATTTATTTTGATTTAAGTACACAGTCGTTAAGGCCACCTAATATAAAGTGGGACTGAAAATTTTATTTAGTTTAGATATTTTATCATATTTCATAGATTAGCTTTAGTGGGGGCTTTTCAATATAAAAAAGTATAGTGTAAACGATTATATTTAAATGCTAAATGCTATGTAAAGTAAATAATGCTAAGGCTATTTATAATTTACTTATATTTATAATAATAAACTGGTCTTTGTCAACAAGACAGGCTATTTACACTTGTAATAAATTCATTTCTTTACATTTAGTGTAAATAGACACTCTAAATAACATTTAAAGACTTAAGATGCAAAAACCTCTGACTGTTTGAGATTTTTTCTTAATGCAGCTCTAGGTTCAGTAATTTCACTTTAATGTCAATGAAAAGGTTATTAGTCAGTTATTGAATGCCTTTTCTTTACTTATATATATATATATATATATATATTTTTTTTTTAAATATCCAATGTTGTTTTTATTGAAGCCTGATAAAAATGCTTATTTAAAAGAAAATAAAAGAAAAATCCCAGACGAACTCTTTTTTATTTTATATATAATATATATATATATATGATGTCTTCATTTGTTGACCAGGATGAAAGAATACTTTCCCAACATGCATTACCTATGTTGAATCTCTTTATAATCATTTTGCATCACAAAAAGTAAATTAAATTCAGTCATTTTCTCCTCCAAATCTAAATTTAAAGCAATCCTGGCTACCAGAACCCCCTTCTCTATCCATTTGAGCTACATGAACATATTTCCTGTACATTAGAAATTGGAAGAAGAAAAAAAAGAGAGCAATGTTACTTACAGATAGTATGTCACCAAAAACTAGGAACTATAATATATAACAGCATCATAGTGTAATTACAGGTGCAATCTATTGTTCAATGTGTCATCTCAAGCATCAGCCATAGAGGTACTGCAGGCCTCCGACAATCTGTGAGATCTCTGTGTGTCCCAGAAGATAAAGCGAGGAAGGGCCATTAAGGGGAGGAAAATTGGATATCTCCGAGAAGTGGGAAAGAAAGAAAGAGGAAGGGAGAGATTGTAATTGGGAGTCTCATAGCGGATGCCGTGGATTGTGTGGAGAAATCAGTATCAAATTTAAGCTTGGGTCAGGGCTAAACTCAATCTTTGTCTGGCAAGGGATAAACCAAAGAAAAAATGGTTCTGCTTTACAGCAAGTGTAGAGGAGAGCCGGCTTTTAAAACCAAATTTATATACAAAGATTTAAAGAGAGAAATTTATCACCAACATTGAACAGGAACATTCAAGCCATGTAACCAAGAATATACACTACACTTTTTGTCTTATTACCTTGCCATTAAATTTCTGAAAACTGGTTAATGAGTGTTTCTAATTCAGCGAAGGGCGTGATGGGTAAGAAGATTTGGGAAGTCAGCTATTGTGTTGTTGTTTTTTTCTTTGCTATTAGGGGAAATTATAATACACAAGAAATATATTTATTGTAGTTTCTGTTCACCTCCAAGTTTACCCAACTATGATGACTTTCACTTCTGAGAAGCTGGAAATGCAAAAAAAAAAAAAAAAAAAAAAAAAAAAGATTCATAAAGTCTGGTGGAGCCAGAAAAGGAAATGCAAATCGGATGTTGTGACTTAGAGAGTAGTACACGTGTTTCTATATTTTGTGCAGTGGCACTTTTATGGAAGTCTCAAGTTTGAATCTGTAATGGATTTTACACTGTGAATTGCAACAGTCCAGAAATAGGTACCTTAAACTTGAACGGCTGACGTAAATATGAGCCATAGTTATCCACAATAATTTAAATAGTACATGCAAAAATTAGAATCACATTGAAAGTGTCTTTTAAAACAAAAGCTCCTGATTTGTTATCAGTAGAGGTCCACTGCAAAAGCCAGAAATGAATAAGCCTGCCGATTGTTTTATGCACCATGCATCGAAGGCTATAACACTGGACGTAAATGATGACATTCATCTGCGGCACTGTTTGAATTACTCATTCATTCAGTTTATCAGTGACGATTCAGCCAGGCTTTCTGAAAATGCAAATGAACATGAAGTTGGAACAGAGCAGCTGGAAATCTATTCCTAATGCACAATAGAAGCAAAAAAAAAAAAAAAAAAAGTTATACTCCCCTGCCGCCTTTCTCTTTTAGCACCGCTATCGAGCAGCCATTATTAAACTCGCATGTCTCACATGTGCAGCACGATCACAAGGTCGGCCACAAGGCCGCACAAAACAATTATGTGCTATTGTTCCAGCTTTTCTTTTATTATTTATTCAGTAAAGGTACCCATTCTTCCAACTCTGTTTTCAGGTCAGGTCAAGAGCTGGGTAGCTGTCTCAGCCATGGGGCTGAACGGTAAATGGACATTTATTGCTCGCAGCTGTGCGTTATTTTTTTTCACCCTCTGACCTCGTCTTCTGTGCTGTGCCATGTGAAGAAATAACTGCTTAGACGGAATCTGCCTGTGTGTAACATTCAGAAGCAATCATGCTAATGCCCTATTCATTGGAAGGGTATTTCTTTTTATTTAAATAATAATTGATTAATTAATAATTTATCATAGTAATCAGTTAATGAAATGGAGGGAAAGAAGAAAGATGTTTAATGTTTCTTATTAAATAAATATATATATATATATATATATATTTTTTTTTAGAAAATTGCTGCATGTGCTTCTTTAATACTGCGTTTTTCTCCTACTTTATTGGAATAACAGATCAAACAGATTTACATCATAATAACAACAGCTATAAAAGTTACAAAAACAAAAAAGCCTGGCGTTTAAGGATTTTATAAGTTCATAATAATGAACAAGGCTTTTATAAAACCACAGATGAAGGGTTTTTACCATGTTTGCCTATAGAACCAGAGTGTGTTTGCAGTAGCAGTTCATTTGTTACACTTGGTAAACCATATGCAGATTCATGAAGAGCAGTTTTATTGCATGAAACATGGGTCATATACAGTTGAAGTCAAAAGTTTACATACACCTTGCAGAATCTGCAAAATGGTAATTATTTTACCAAAATAAGAGGGATCATACAAAATACATGTGATTTTTTAAGAGGTTTACATATAGTCCACAAGAGAAAATAATAGTTGAATTTATACAAAAGACCCTGTTTGCATACGCTTGATTCTTAATACTATGTTGTTACCTAAAATAATCCACAGCTGTTTTTTTGTTTGTTTGTTTAGTGATAGTTGTTCATGAGTTTCTTGTTGGTCCTGAACAGTTAAACTGCCTGCTGTTCTTTAGAAAAATCCTTCAGGTCCCACACATTCTTTGGGTTTTTTCAGCATTTTTTTGTATTATAAACCTTTCCAACAATGACTGTATGATTTTGAGATCCATCTTTTCACACTGAGGACAACTGAGGGACTCATATGCAACTATTACAGAAGTTTTGAAGGCTCATTGATGCTTTAGAAGGTAAAAAAGATGCATTAAGAGCCAGGGGTGTACACTTCTGAACGAATAGGATGTGTATATTTTTCTTATTTTGCCTAAATATAATTTTTTAAATTTTATTTAGTACTGCCCTTCAGAAGCTACAGATATACTTACATGTTCACCAGAACACAAAATAAGGTAAATTTACCCTGATCTTCAAATTAAAATGCATTGTTTGTCCTTCTGAAGCATCAGTGAGCATTCAAACCTTTTGTAATAGTTGCATAGTCCCTCAGTTTTCCACAGTGTGAAAAGATGGATCTCAAAATCATAGAGTTATTGTTGGAAAGGGTTCAAATGCACAAAAATACTAAAAAACCAAAGAATTTGTGGGACCTGAATGATTTTTCTGAAGAACAGCGGGCAGTTTAACTGTTCAGGACAAACAAGGGAATCACTAAACCCAAAACACACACACACACACATACACACACACACACACACACACACACACACACACACACACACACACACACACACACACACACACACACACACACACACACACACACACACACACACACACACAAACAGCTGTGGATCATTTAGGTAACAACACAGTATTAAAAGTCAAGTGTATGTAAACTTTTGAACAGGCTCATTTTTAATAAATTCAACTATTATTTTCTCTTGTGGACAATATGTAAACATCTTTAATGTGAAATATCTTATTCAGGTCAGTACTAAATAAATAATAACATGAATTTTGTATGATCCATATTTTTTACATTTGACTTCAACTGTATATGTTCATTTATGCATAATTATTTATGTACAAAACTTCATGGATGGACATGTGTCCAAAGAATAAGGCTGAATAGGGCCCAGTGGAGGATTGGGATTTTATGATGGATGCTTGAGAAAGACATAGACATGATTTTGTGTTTTTCACAGGAACCAGTACACCCTACGCATTGACTACCTAGTGATGACTAAGAACTTTTGAAGCACCACAGAGAACACTGGGTGAGAAGCATTTTTTAAGAAGTAGTTTGTTTTGAACAACCTTTAATGTGGTTATTTTTGACGCATCTTTGAAACAGCATTTATACACAGCTGCTTCTTCCTCTTAAGTGCTGTGCGTAATTTATGCCATTTGGAACACACTGTTTGTCTACAGTCTTAAAAATACTCTATTCCCAGACTGTAAACATAGGAAAGAGTATGTCATTGTGGTGTTTACGTAAATTCCAAAGATGACCTTTTTTATCTATTAAAGGTAGATGTATGTTTTGCTGCCTATAATATACCAAAAGGCTTATGTGCGCTGCACTGATAAAAAATTATTCTGTGGTAACGTAAATACTACCAAAAAAAAAAAAAAAAAGTTTCGGACAATAATTAAAAAAAGAATAATAATTAAAAAATAAATTCTATGTTAGTACTCAATTCTAGCTTGTAGAAATATCAACATTATACAATGAAGTAAAACATACTCAACTTTTCTGATACTCTTGTTCCCATCATTAACTATTGGGCATGAATAATTAATAAGGTTGTGTTTTTTTTTTTTTTTTTTTTTTTTTTTGCTGTTTTCCAAATCTATTTACACTGTTTTATCATTGCTTTTGTTGTAAGGTTGAGTAACTTTGATTTTATTACATCTAGAGTTCATTTTCTCCTTAAAATGAAACATTCATTCACTCTTTTTTTGTGGAAATATAAGTGGTGTCATATAATCTTTGTCATTTTATAATTTGTTTTATTATCATTTTTAGTTACATTTGTTCTAAAATATATCACACATGATGTTGTGGTGCCTTAGAATGAACTGAGTCAACATTTTTGCAATTCTCTTTGTTGAGAAGATCTAATTACTTTGCGTCACACAAGGTGGGTGCATTTGTAATTGAGGCCAAGGTATCCAGTCAAACCATTATTTCACAATTAATGTTGGCTCTTGGTCAGGCACAAATGTAAAAATGCAAAATAATGACTTTAGTCTTTAAAAAATGTACTACATGGTACGTTCAGCAATTTTGCATGCAGTAAGGAAATATCTGTGAAAGACTGCTGTTAAATAGTCAGGGCTAGTTAGTCCTGACTAGCCAGCAAATATTTACCCTACTTTTAATTCATTTCATGAGACAGAACACATACCACATCATTTGAACATCTCTGTTTATTTTCCACCCTTCCTGTTCTGCAATGCCTTCATAAATGAGAGCTGAAAATAATGAATTATGCATAACCCAAACACTGAGCTCCGTTGCATATTTCTGTTGTCTTGTCTGAAGTATTTGACCTGATCAAATATTAATCTTTGATTCCAAAAATAAACCGGAATGCATTTCAGAAATTCAGATGATCTGTTTTCAGCTGTGCTTGTCAGACAGAGCCCATCTGGTGAGAAGGGTGGGTAAAGCGTTGTCTCGCTCATCCCTGCAAATTAGTCCCGATAAATAAACATGCATTAAAGCAGCCAAGATTTCTAGAAGACCTTTTGCGCATTCTTTCCATTATGCAGGTCTTATCTGTTAAATGACTTCAAATGCAGTAAATATTGTTGCAGTGTGCTTTATAAACAATAAGCTCTCTTTAAAAAAATAAGAAAAGTCATTCAGATTGATTGTATCTCAGTTCAGAAAATTTAGGAAGACAAATAAATATATTTCTCGAGGGAATGTGTTTATTGAATTTCAGATAAACACAAGACAGTGTGTAATAAGTGCAATATCTTCTTCAACACAAACCTATGCACCAGTTAAAAAAATATGGGAAAGAAGATACAAAACATTAATATTTCTCAGCGTTTGCAACTCTCCACCTTTAGAGCTTAGTGTCGTCGCACCTCGTTCTGGCTTTAATGAGCTACATTAGTCAAATCGATTTTCAGCCATATTTGGAACTGAACAAAACCTTCTTTGGTTTTGATGTGTTTCATTTGCTGGTGCTCTACAGAGATTCATCGAGACATTGTGTGATGCAGGCTTCATCAAGCTTAAGCATATTTATGTCTTTAAATGTCTGTCTGCTGCCAGTGAGTTTATCCTTTCTCTTTCTGTCTGAATTAGCCATTCATCCTTCTCACTCCTTTTGACGAGCCTCTGTTTACATCTAATGAGTCTTACCAGAGTTTTCTCTGTACATCTGTCAAATCCCACTGTTCATTTTCCAGAGCGCTTTAGTTTTCCATATTGTTTACATACAGGATTATTTCCAGTGGGTTAGATGCAGAACAACTTGCTTGTTTGATGGATTTTAGAAGATTTGGTTTTGGGATTAAGCAAATGATTCATTATTGAAACATCAGCGTTGAGGACAGGTCAGAGGAAAATCACTCAGCCAATAGAGTTTCCTATTGGTTATTGACCTTTTGTCTCACTACAGTTTTAATACATTTACAAATTTGTATTCATGTCACACCTGCAAATAAAAAATAACAAAACAATGATGTATTAGGATTAAAGTGAGGAAATTGACATGACGCTGAACATTCTTAGAGGGAACCCGGGGTATTAAGACTTGTATGGCTTAATATAACATAAATGATGTCTTTTACTGAAATATATGGCAGAAAACCTATGAAAGACTTACACTGTTTACAAAATTCCACATCATTTTATGCATATTTTGGACTATGGGGGGCACCATTCTTTAAATGACATGACAAGGCTATACTCAGTTAGCTACTGCCGCTACCTCTTGCAATTTTTACCGCCATACAATTTTGAAAATTAAATACTGATACAATCCCACAATGTGCATAGTAAAAAAGGGCCACAAGAGAAGTGATGTAGAGAAGTGACTGCTTTTTTGGCGATAAGAAGAGGAGTCTTCAACTTTAGCACTGATGCCTTTGAGGCTTTTAGTAGACCACAGCTACTGAAAGAGCTTACAAATGGCAGAGACAAGAAATGCTAGATGCCATCCTGGCAGGATGTAAACATGCCGATGCTTGTCATGATGCCGCAGCCACTTAAGGAGTTTCTCAGCATGGATTTCACTCATTTCCATGCCGTTTAAACTCCTTGTAGGGAAAATCAATTGGAACGACATTTGGTTTAAGCCACCTATAAGCTCTTTCAGTAGCTGTGGTCATTGTATCAGTATTTTATTTTCAGAGTTTCAGTGATGCTCAGGTGATCCATGTATACCTATAGGAATACAACCTATATGGAACCATAGTATTATTCTCTATGTCAAGCCCAATTTCTGAGTTGTTTTCATTACTTATTGCATTACTTATTAAAATGAATGCATGAAAACTTCTAAAAAATGAAATGTTGACATTTTTCTTTCTACGTATTTAAAAGTCACTGAATGCAGCTTTTAGACATGCAAACAATGACACTGACTTTGATTAAAAAGCTGGTAACATCATGTATTGCCCAAGGCTCTTTCACACATCAAGTTTGATACATTCATTGATCTTTGAATGGAGTGGAAAAATTCAACAGATCCGTTTAAAAGCACACCAACCCAAGGCCATGAATGGTTTTGTTTAATTTAATATTAATCTGCATGTATTTTATGCAAATGACTTCAAACTTATACACATTCTTTGAATAAATCCAAACCTCAATCTTAACACATAATAACACATTTGAACCTAAAGTATGCCTACAATAAATGTGAAGATAATCTAGCCTGCAGTCAACCATACAACAACTTCAAACTTCGAAACTTTTCATTCATGCATCTCTAAATTCCTTACTAAACGAAGTTCAATTTTTATAGAACTAGTGCCACTGGCCTCAACTGCATGTTCAGAAATTGACATGAAGGGATTTGCAGTGCATAACGTCACTAATATCTGCTTTTCCTGGAACAGCTAATGCCATGTGAGCTTTAAGTTGTAATTCTGCTTAAAGGGACAGTTCACCCAAAATTTAAATCCTGTCATTATTTACTCACACTGTTGTTCCAAATCTGTATAGGTTTGTTTCTTCTGCTGAACATAAAGGAAGTTCTACCGTGACAGCTCTCTGAGGATTTTAGCATTGTAATTGATATGACAGGGTTAATGTATTTGGTCTTGGCAGAACAGATCTGCTACGTTGATGAATTGCTGCTGTAGTTTGCTGTTGTTGTAGATTATTACTGCTGGTGCTGCAAAGCAAAGGAACTTGATACTGTGAGTTTTAAGACATACTGCTGCTGCACAAATAGCATATACAGTATAATAACTCATAGCATCTCTATACAGGTGGAGCTGGGGAAGGTGGAGGGCTATAGAGGAACTCTACTCTAGAAAATGATAACTAGCCATTTGAATGTAAAGCATCAAGGTTATTGGATGCATATGCAACATGAACCAATCAACTTGTTCCAAGTCCACTTTTAAAAATAAAGGTGCTTTACGGTGCCATAGCAGAACTTTTTTTGTCTAAATGGTTCCATTAAGGACCTTTAACCTTTTCACACGTGAGTTTAAAATATTCTATCTAACCCCAAAGAGTGAGTTTTTTTTAGGCGACCGTTATTTTAGAATGTTGGCATTACTGTTTCCATGGCGACGCGTCATGTGACACACCGCAGCCACAACAGCACTGTAAGACACATGGATCGCTTTTATTTCGTTTTCCCTTTTTTATCATTAATATTTACAAGCATGCTCGCTATATTATGAAATATCTGATATTCCGATTTCGAAATATGTGCAAGTAAATTTATTTAAAAGTCCAAACACTTTTATTATGACCATGTTAGTTATTCTATACTGGGTGATGGGCGCCGCCATGTTTGTTCGCGCTGAATCCGAGCTGTGGGATTTAACACACGCAAATGCATCCTCTCCTCCCGAAAGACATTAAAGTAAGTCTCTGGTGAGCTGGGAGAAGAGGAGAGTGAACTTTAGAGTTACCTACATAATCTGTATATGATATCAATAAAATATGTTGTCAGAATATATTTGTAGGATCATTATTGCCGCTTCCATAGACATCAGTGTGTATTTTACAAACTATAAATGCATGGTTTTGCTAGTACTTATGTGTATTTAAATATCTGAAACCTAAAATAAGCATTATATGGTTGAAAACACTTAATAGTTGTGATAATATGACAAGCACTCAGCGCGTCCGATCTGGCTCAGAGCCAGCAAAAGCGCCAAAACAGATTTGAATTCAGCAGCTGATCACGTGATGCGGCGAACGTTCGAATCACACCGGTGTGATCGTACGCTCCAGGGACCAGCCAAGACAAATCACACCGGTGTGATCGTACGTTCTAAAGGGTTAACATCTGAAGTACTTTTCTGTTTCACAAAAGGTTCTTTGTGACAAAAGAAGGTTCTTCAGATTACTTTAAGGTAAGAAAGAGATGAATGGTTCTTTTGGGGAATTAAGGGGGAAGTCGTGGCTTAATGGTTAGAGAGTCGGACTTGTAACCTGAAGGTTGTGGGTTTGAGTATCAGGGTTTGTCAGTGGGGAAAGTGAATAACCAGTGCTCTCTTCCACTCTCAATACCACGACTGAGGTGGACCCTTGAGCAAGGCACAAGTATGGTGACGGTCCGTGTAACAGTTTGCAGTTCTTTGTTCAATTTGCACCATCAAAATTAAACAGATAAAAATTGACTTCAAACTTTCATTTTTTCGTTTTTTTCAAATACCTCAAAAACAGATAATTGTCTCTCTGTTCAATTTTCTGTTCTACAAGTTTAGGTTGTGGCATCTGTATAAGATTTTTTTTAACAAACATAAAACATGACTCATTATTCTGATTTTCCTCTCGGTTGGTCCGTACCATTACCGCCGGGGGAGGAGACGGGGTGGCTGGATTAGGGGCCGTTCACATGTAGCATCTTTTGCGCGCTCAAGTTCGTTATTTCAAATGTAGACGCGTGGTATGCGCGCTCATAATGGAAGCGATGTGCACACGGTTCGACGCGCTCGTTTTTTCCAGGCGCGTTCGCGCCGCATAGAGATAAAAACATCTCAATTTTTCAGAATGCCGCAAGCGCAACACAGCTCATGTGACATGAACCAACCACTGATCTATATAATGACTGGATCGCTCATTGCGTTCTAAACTGCCGTTAGGGTTAGGGTTAGTTATATGCAAATCACTGACCTAAAATCACCCGAGTTGAAGCGTATCATTCACACTGGATTAGTTTTTAGGATACGTGTATGTAAATTCATTTTTACTTAATTTGTTATCTGGAATGTTTATGGTCTTTTCGGGCTGGATAAGCGATATATTGAAATCGTTTAGGTGGGTGTGTCAGCTGCGCACTTGCAGAAACAGGTAACTGATCCAACACAAAATATATTTCTTTATGTACTTAATTATGCAGGAAACAATAAACATAACCATATATCTGGTATTAGTATCTGAAATTGATTCGAATATACAATAAATAATACAATACAAGCCTCTGTTACTATATTTCTCATTGTATTGAAATCCAAATCTTTGAAATAAAGCTTTATGTTTTTTAGTCCATATCTTAAATAGTCAGCGGTATATTCTCCGAGTTATACTGTGTGTATATTTTTAATGTGCCTGATTAAACAACATCTATTTCAGACTCCTAAAGATCACGCAAATTCTGTAATGGTTTAGGAACATTACTGTTTCGATGTGAGTAAAATGTTATGTATTATGTTGTATTAGTTATTAATTTAACAAACAAATTATACCTGCTTCAAAATGGATACTATTAACGAAAGTATTGTTGAAACATGCAGTTAGCCTACTGTACGAAATAAAAACAGGCTATAACAAAATTACATAAACAGTGAATAACTGTACAAGGTGAATTAAGGTATGTATACAAAGCATAAATCTTCATTCAGATTTCTGAATGAACGCTTTGTAATTTGTAAACATATGTTGAACGTCCAGTGTTTATTATGTTTATGTTGTACGTGACTGTAATGTAGGCTATACGAACGCACATTTTTTATAAGCAGAGGGAATTCCCTACATCAAAAAAATAACCATTTACATGCTTAGGACGTTTTTATTGTGAAGTGAGACTTCAGATATAAAAAAACGCTGACTTGTTATGTGATGTTTTCTCATTAAAATCGTATAATTTCCTATTCATTCAATGGAATGTATGCGAATACTAGGGAATACTAATGTGGCGACGCAGTGGCTTCACGTTTATGACGTCATGAGCAATCCAGTTCTCTATTATAGATCAGTGGAACCAACCAATCAGCTTCATCCTTTTCCTTAATAACATTGAAAGCACTGCCAAGTTGGAGAAACAGCTTATCATAGCTGTACAGGAATACATATTTTTTTAATTTAATAGCAGAGCTACTGCAAGCGATTTTTAATGCTGAAAATCCATTGGTAACGCTTTAGATTACAGCCCGCAAAGAACTAAGTAAGTAAACTGAATTTACGGTGTAAGTTTCTGTAATTATAGTGTACCTATATATAACGAACATGTAGGTATAAGGGAAGAATATGTTAAATTTGGGTAATTAGGGGGTAACAAACCAGATATGCAAACTGCAAAGAACTACATAACTATACTGAAATTACGGTGTACGTTTCTGTAATTATAGTGTACCTATTAAAGAACGTACATGTAGGTATAAGGGAAGAATATGTTAAATTTGGGTAATTAGGGGGTAACAACTCAGATATGCAACCTGCAAAGAACTACATAAGTATACTGAAATTACGGTGTACAGTACGTTTCTGTAATTATAATGTACCTACAGTATTAAAGCACGTACGTGTAGGGAGAACATATGTTACATTTTGATAATTGGAATAACAACCAGATATGCGACCTGCAAAAAACTGTAAGCAAACCTAAGTTACGGTGTTAACAGGTATCTCTATTACTGTGCCAGGCATAAATCATACGTTTGGTGTATTTACACGTAAGCTTTTTTAAATTACTGGTAAAATACACTCTTGTTCCATGTAATTACAGGGTAAGTGCGCCATCTGCGGGCTGTAAATTAAAGTGGCGATTGTTCCGCTCTTGTTCAAAGAAGTTACAGGGTAGGTACACAATACATAGCAACGTGACCTCATAATAATTCGTATGTATTTTACGTAAAATGTGGTTCTACAAAACATACATTTATTTACGTTTTTACAGACACTAAACTATAGGTCTACATAATGTTATCAAGACTACACTTTAAACCCTTAAAATACATAAAATTTCTGCAATCGTTTAATCATTCATGTAATATTAACTTCGTTTGCCGTGGTGGGACACATAAGGCGTTTTCTCTGACATGCTGTGACTAATAACAGAACCATAAAATACACGGAACACGCATCTTAATTACAAAATGAAACAATTTTATTCGTGTGCTGTAACCCAGATCTTCAGAATCCATACGATTTGCGAGGACCAGACCCAATTTCAAGTCTTTATCCGGCGATCTTCATCTGCATCTCGAACAGCGAGTCCAGCAGCATCAGCCATAAACCCGTGCTGTAGTGAATTTTGCGACAGGAAAATCGGACGTTCATTGGCTCTCGCCTGCATTCGTCACAGATTACGACATGCCGTTTTTCTGGTGAAATGTGTTGAAATGATGCGTGGGCGCCTTTGAGGAGTGGATCAAGACAATAATCTGAATAATATTTTCAGCGATTAACAATTTAAATTCTGCTCTCATCCTACTGCACCTCAAACCTACAGTATTCCGCCAGAGAGGACTGTGGCTGCAGACGCATCGTTATTTGGATTACTTTTTTGTACAGCTGTTGACATTTTTGCAATAAATAAATGATTATGATTGCACTTTCCTGTCTTTTATATTTTTATTACTGTACAGTCATAGTTAACGTTAGGTTTAGTGGTAGGAGTGAGATTAGCAACTTTAAAAAATATGTTCAGATATATTTTAGATATATTTTCAGATTGTGCGTATATGTATTGTACCTACTCTGTAACTTCGTTGAACAAGGGGGTAACAATCGCCACTTTAATTTACAGCCCGCAGATGGCGCACTTACCCTGTAATTACATGGAACAAGAGTGTATTTTACCAGTAATTTAAAAAAGCTTACGTGTAAATACACCAAACGTATGATTTATGCCTGGCACAGTAATAGAGATACCTGTTAACACCGTAACTTAGGTTTGCTTACAGTTTTTTGCAGGTTGCGTATCTGGTTGTTATGCCCAATTATCACAATGTAACATATGTTCTCCCTACACGTACGTGCTTTAATACTGTAGGTACATTATAATTACAGAAACGTACACCGTAATTTCAGTATAGTTATGTAGTTCTTTGCATGTTGCATATCTGGTTTGTTACCCCCTAATTACACAAATTTAACATATTCTTCCCTTATACCTACATGTTCGTTATATATAGGTACACTATAATTACAGAAACTTACACCGTAAATTCAGTTTACTTACGTAGTTCTTTGCGGGCTGTAATCTAAAGCGTTACCAATCCATTTATCCTTTGCTGAAACTTCCGCGTATTTATGGAGAGCGCAGGTCATGGTTGCTTCGCAATGGCAGATGCCACTGGAGCGCAATCTACAGAGCGATTTGTAAAGAAAGAGAAAGTGGCGTGCCTAGGCGTGTTTTATGTGAACGGCCCCTTAGCCTACAGCCAGAGCGCTGCTGCGTATAGTATAATTTATTGTCTAAGTCAGAACCCAGTAACTGTGTGTGTTAACAGCCACAGATTGTCGCTATGATAGTGTGGTAAAGTTAGTTTTAGTTTTGATATTCGCCGTATTGCTTTCGTTTGCCACGGTTCAAAGGTATCACTATCACGATTAGTGATAATAATTAGTGAAAATCTCACCTGTAGTAAGTCAGTCTGGACACCTACAGCCTTTATGAACAGCCTTTTACATACAGTAAAAACTATTGTGTAGTGTACATATGTGACCCTGGACCACAAAACCAGTCATAAGGTTAAATTTTACAAAACTGAGATATATACATCATATGGAAGCTCAATAAATAAGCTTTCTATTGATGTATGGTTTGTTAGGATAGGACAATATTTGGCCGAGATACATCTATTTGAAAATCTGGAATCTGAGGGTGCAAAAAAATCGAAATACTGAGAAAATCACTTTTAAAATTCTCCAAATTAAGTTCTTAACGATGCATATTACTAATCAAAAATTACATTTTGATATATTTATAGTAGGAATTTTACAAAAAATCTTCATGGAACATGATCTTTACTTAATTTCCTAATGATTTTTGGCATAAAAGAAAAATCTATAATTTTGACCCATACAATGTATTTTTGGCTATTGCTACAAATATACCCCAGCGACTTAAGACTTGGTTTTGTGGTCCAGGGTCACATATATGAAGGAATACATTGCCAAAATCACACCTGTAGTAAACCATTAAAAGTAATACAAGCTTTACAGTTTAACAGTGTGCTTTTTCGATGTTAAAAGTCATTTTAATTAAAATACATTAAAATACTCGTTTTAACCCAGTCAAAGGAATTGTCAGACGGTCTCTTACACATCAAGTGCTGCGAAAGCGCATCAAAGCTGTCTCCGGTTTAAATTTACTGCTACAATACACGTGGGCAGTTTTGAAATATTTTTTTTCATGTTTATATAAATTGGTTGCATATTATTAAAACTATCGTGATATCTTTGAACAGTGGCAAGCGAAAGTAATCCAGCGAATATCGAAGCTAAAACTAACTTTACCACGCCATCATAAATGTGGCTGTTAACACGCACAATGCACGTTTCCATTACACATTTGCATAAAACTTTGGTAAATTTTTATACATTTTTGCGTTTCTAGCTGCGTTTACATTACCCTTTAAATTGCTTAAAACTGCAAATTGAAAATACGCTTAATGAAACCGCGCCTAGTGTTACTGAGTTCTGACCATTTAGTATACGCATAATTTATCCCTCAGTATAAATTATTCTTTAAGAAATTTCCAATAGTAAAAATATGCTTTTTTTAATTGTTAAGGTAATATTTTCGTTGCAATATACTGACCAGATTAGTAATCGATAATAATGATTATTTTCCCGCGCCTCCCCTGACTTGCTCTTGCGTATTATGAACACACAGAATCTGGGGTGTAGGAGTGGACGGAGCGGGCGCAGGGCATTAGGCGCAGTCATGAATTAGCTATCCATGTGGTGCACTGTCATGATTTTTGGCTAATGCAGGGAACTACTGAATGATGCGCATCAGAGTGGATTTAGGAGTGGATATACGGAAAGGCGACTGATAAAGTGGGTATACGCCGTATACCTATGTATACCCTGCACTACACCACTAGTTCTGAAGTATCCATTAAATTATTGCATTGTCAAATCAATGAACCTCATTCCAATACATAAAGCGTCAGCGCTCTGGCTGTAGGCTAATGCAGCCACCCCTTCTCCTCCCCCTGCAGTAATACGCCTTATTCAGCCCGCCGCCATTTTGAATCGAAAACGAGGCTGTGAGGGATAGCAGTCCAGCAGCGCCCACTGTGGCATATTGTTGCGTACCGGGATGTAGATTGTTTAGTCATAAAAATAAAGAGAAAATATCATTTCACTAATTTCCACAGGACAAAGAACTTCAGAAAATGTGTATTATTAAAGTTCGACAGGACATAGGACCTAACTTTCAGGTAACAATATTGCATTTATTTAAGAAAATGACTGTGGAAACTAGCCGGTTGGCTAATTGCTAATTTATAACGTGAGCATGTTTATCTTCCTTTAAAAGTTTACGCAGAGCTAAAATGTTATGTTTTACTACAACAACTAAACTAAATATCTACATTTTGTATAGATTACAAAGAACACAAGAGTGTGCTCCTAACATTTTACTCAGGATTGTTTTTCAAAAACACTGACTGGAATTAGGAAGCTTAAGGAGGGTTCAGCTCCGTCTGTGTTTACCTGAACTCAAAGACCTCACGAAAAGAAAACCTTGCGATCGTAAATGAAAAAGATATTATTTTTAAATGACGTTTTAAAAATTAACATGCTTAATAGTTTGTGTTAAGAGCCTGCAGTTAGATCGTAAGCCTCTTTCAGACAACATGTTAAGTCATACAAAAAACAGTGGGTAGAAAGTTTATTTTTATGCAAAGCGATCAAAAGATAACATTTAGTAATTAGTTTGCCGTGTAGAGTTTGGGGTCAACCCCTTTTAAAATCGCAAAATGATATTCAGAACATTATTTTTTGTTTCTGTTTTGCTTTAGACAAGGAAAACGTCATGTTTATCGTAATTTCATAATAAAGGTCGGGAAGACGCTTATGACCTAGCTGCAGGCTCTTAACACAAACCATTAAGCATTTTAATCTATATAACATCATTTGAAAAACTCTGTATAAGCGTTTAAAGGAAGATAAACATGCTCACATTAGAAATTAGCAGTCTTTCCACAGTCATTTTCTTAAATAAATGCAATATTGTTACCTGAAAGTTAGGTTATATGTCCTGTCGAACAATCCACGTTTTCTGGAGCTCTTTGTCCTGTGGAAAAATGTGAAATGACGTATTATTTTACGGTTATACAATCTACATCCCGGTACGCAACAATACGCCACAGTGGGCGCTGCTGGACTGCTATCCCTCACAGCCTCGTTTTCGATTCAAAATGGCGGCTGGCTGAATAAGGCGTATGGTACGGGCCAACCGCGAGTGCAAAATCAGAATGAGTCATGTTTTGTGTTCAAAAATCTTATTCGGATGCTACAACCTAAACTTGTAGAACAGAAAATTAAACAGAGAGACAAATATCTGTTTGTGAGGTATTTGAAAAAAAAAAAAAAAAAAAAAAAAAAAAAAAAGTTTGAAAAATGAAAGTTTGAAGCCGATTTTTATCTGATTAATTTTGATGGTGCAAATTGAACAAAGAACTGCAAATCGTTACCCGGACCAGTGACCCATACTTGGAATTTGACCCATCCATGACCAAAAATGGTTCTTCTATGGCATCGCTGTGAAGATCATCAATCTGCACCATCTAGAGTTTCATGACAGAACTTGGCACATATTTTGCAAAATGTTTGTAACCAAACAAATACTGCACCTCATTGACTTCCACAATATGAAAAGATCTTATACAGGTTTGAAACAACTTGAAGGTGAGTTCAGTTCAATTCTTTACAAGCACCTCTGTTGGAGGCAGCAAGCCAATATCTTCCATGTGCATTATATGAACATGTCAAGCCATTTGTTTTTCATGCCTTACTATTGAAAATAGTAATTTCTCTCTAACTAGATTTTTAGTATAGCTTGTCACCTTAAGTCTATGCGTGAACATTCCTCCTAAAAGAGGAAAAGGAAAGGAGAGAGACGGTGAAAGAGAAAGAGCACAGTGAGGCATCCTAATGTTTCACTTAGAGAACAGGAAGAGTAACTGTGCCACTCAAATCAATGCCCTCTAAGGTATCCATAGAGGTGGCTATCAGAATTCACACTCCAGATTTGGAGCCTCTTGAGATGGATTTTGTGAAATGATCTATTTAAAACAAAACTTCTTCCTTGTGACCTTTATGCCTGGAAGACATTGCCCTCTAACTTCAAAACTTGGCTTTTTACACTTATAGTTGTTGACCTATATGGTCATTCATTAACCTAGGTAAACATAAACTTGGGGTTATCTTGTTTCAAATTTTACAATTCACATTATATACTGTAGTTTATATGTGCCTTGGGTTAATATGCAATCCTTTTGGTCAGGTGTAGAGATTTCACAAACTCTGGGTTAACATTCTTATTTGCATATTTATGAGGTTAATTTTTTTTTTTGGACTATTGCAGAACGCAATGAGCACGCAATTGTTCATCTTCTGAACACAAATTAAGATCTTTTCTATGAAATCCAAGAGCTTTCTGACCCTGCATAGACGGCAACTTAACTACCACATTTAAGGCCCAGAAAGGTAATAAGCACATCAATAAAATAGTTCATGTGACATCAATGGTTCAGCCTTAATTTTAAGAAGCTACGAGAATACTTTTTGTGCGCAAAGAAAACATAAATCATTTTAAAGATATACAATTGTGTCATTTTTAGGTGAAGTATGACTTTAAAGGATTAGTTCACTTCTAGAACCAAAATTTACAGATTATTTACTCACTCATTTGTCATCCAAGATGTTCATGTCTTTTTTTCTTTAATTGTAAAGAAATTATGTTTCTTAAGGAAAACATTTCAGGAATTAACTCCATGTAGTGGATTTCAATGGTGCCCCAAAGTTTGAACTTCTGAAATGCAGTTTAAATGCAGCTTTTAATGGCTTTAAAGGATTAAAAACGAAACAAATTGACAATTTATATACTTCTTAACCTCAAATGCTCATCTTGTCTTGTTTCTGCGATGCACATGCGTAGTCTGTGTAATCCGGGTCAATACAGTTAGGGTATATCGAAAAACTCCCATCTCGTTTTATTCTTCAACTTCAAAATTGCCCTACAATGCTGTTTTACCTTTTTTTTTTTTTTGCAAAGGGCCTTTGATCTTCTTTGTTCACTTTGTAAACACTGGGTCGGTACTTCTGCAGCGATGTAGGGTGATTTTTAAGTTGGGAAAGAAAATGAGATGGATGTTTTTAACCTACCCTAACTGTCTTGAGCTGGAAAAAACAAGTTCAGACAGACATAGACAAGACAATCATTTGGGGTTAAAAACTATATAAATGTTCAGTTTGTTTCAAAAATGACCATTTTGCTAAATGAGAAACCACAAACGGATCAGTGTAAAAGTAGAAGTACAATAGAATTTTTTGTGTCAAGAGGGAGCATTGGATCTCATTTTACAAAAACCAAACATATGATGTGTTTCTTTTGTCCACGTTGCCCTGGTAACAAGTACATCATCAGCTCTCATGGCTTTGCCAAATGACATATCCCTTCTTTTCTCAATGAAAAACATTTTTATGTAACTGCTCAGGACACTGAGTGTGCCTGCAAGTGTATATGTGCCGCTTCAGTCTTCGCACAAACAACATCACGCTCTCATTTGAACTCTAAGCACACAATGATAGATTTGACAGCCATTGAATGCCGCTCTCTTTTTAGCAAGGCTCTGGACATTTATCAAACTGATTCCGTCCATCTGTAGCTCAAAGACCAGCACCCTCGATGCTTTTGTACACCAGCCTGATTGTTATCATAGGGCTCGTAAGATAAATCCAACCGAGGGCAGCTTTTATTGAATCTTGCTATAAAAAGACAGGTGCACCCGCACCCACACATATACAGAGAGGTTTTATACCCCATATCATGTTGAAGGTCACATCTAAAGACTATGCTAATGAGATTTTCAGCTTGGTGTCATCAACATATTTTCATGATTATCTTTGTATCTTTGCTTGGCCTCGGTCATTATACTCAGGACAAGGGTAAGGGAAGATCATCACCCTCATAAGCATGAAAGGCTAATTGTCACCTACAGCAATAATCTCTCTCTATATATACCAAGCTGTAAAATGGGCTCAGTCAACAAAGTGGCAGCTATTGAGATTCATGCTAACTTGTCCCTGCAGGTGGGTCATTTTGTATCATTTCCACTCTTCTTTATAGTCTGTAAATGCCCCTGTGTACACCTGACTGATCTTTACCTCAATCATCTTCCTACCTGTCCACAACTTCTACGTTTGACATTTGGCTTTTGAAAAGCATCCTGTCTGGAAGGCCTCCATAGTGCACACCAAAAAGCTGGTGACGAGCCTCTTTTAATGTTGTGTGTGTGTGTGTGTGTGTGTGTGTGTGTGTGTGTGTGTGTGTGTGAGTAAAAGAAAGAGAGAAGAGACTCGTCAATAGAGACTCCTCGCCTTCTTGAAGCTGTAAACACGGACTTGAGGGAGAAGTTACAAGCGATGGCCATGTGGGGGAGCAGTGGTTCTACACCAGCTTTCCTTGTTGGTGCACGGTTTTAAAAACACAGATCCTCTGCGATTTGTCTAAATCAAAGAATCTTGAGCTGAGAGTGACATGACTGGCTCCCTTCAGCTGGCATAACTGCGAAAGTGTATAACATCTTTTTGACAGCCTTTGCAATTGAAATGAACATTAAACCAACCATCAACGTTCTCTTATTTAAAGTTATGTCTCAGCAAATCAGTATCTGAGACTATGTGGGCTTGGTATATGAGTCAATGACAGGATTTTTTAATTTATTTATGTTTTGAATTGATCTACTGATGTATTCAAAAATACATAAAAAGCATAAAATGCACAAAAATTATGAAACAATTATGTCAGTTAGATACAGTAAAACTGAGTCTCATTAAAAAAAAAAAAATAAAATAATGAAACTTCTTCACTGCTTATTAATATTTCAAAATTTTTGCCCGGCAAATCTAAGTCATGTGGTGCAACCAAGTCGTATTCTTCATCCGTCAAGCAGAAACATAAGAAATTACATCATAGAGAAGACCCCTG
>NC_133366.1:25799325-25868343 GCF_049309525.1 Garra rufa | reverse complement strand
AATTGCTTTAATATTTGTTTAAAATGCCTGGGCGGCCTTGATTCTTAGTCTGATTATATATAAATTACATATTATTACATTATATCTTTAGCTGAATCAAGCAGCACATTGGGTTGTTCTTCTGGGTTAAATTCCAGGCTTTACACTGTGGAAAGGGTCTGCGCTCTGGGTGTAAGCACAATGGTACAGGTTACAGGTTACAGATAATGAACTCCATAAACACAATTTGTTTCTATTTTTTTATTGAAGAAAGACCTTTCAAGCTGTCTATAGACATAAGTTGCGACAGCGCACCCTGTATTTTTACAAAATCATTTTGTAACGTTGTGTTGTTATTGTGGAAGAACATAAAATAAAGGATACATTTATATTTATTTATCGAGCCTGCGCCGCCCACCCGAGAAGTGCAGTGTTGCGCATTATATGAGATGTATTGCAAGAAATATACTATTATGAAGAAACATTATTGTGACTAATTTGCAGAGCGGTACATCAGACGAACATTTATTCTGCATGATGGTACAGACAGAAAAGACGAAAAATGAACAAAAAATTCTTGCTTAATTTTTTCCCATTTTAAAACAGAACGAAATCATCATCATCATCATCATCATCATCATTATCATCATCATAATACAATCAAATCGTTTGTCATTACTCTTTTTTTTTTCTTTCAGTTAGTATTTGGATTTGCTGTTAGTCATCCTCTGGGTCTGAGTGCAATTATTGGAGACAGATTAATCCTAATAAACATGATGCTACAATTGAAACCATAACATTAAAATACTTAAAACAGTGTATTTCTATAACTTCAGCAGCGTGCAGATCCTCCTTTATGTCAGGACTGTGGTGAAGGCAGCGTGGACAATCGCCTAGCTCGCTCACATGTTATCATATATTTTCTAAAACGGGACAATCATATCGTTTTTTGACATAATATGTCGTTTTAACAAGACAAGATCTCCGTTTCCTATTGTGCTTTGCCAGAAAGTGTCACAAATGAACAGAAACAAAAGTCAGAATTGCGAGATATAAAGTCGCAATTGCGAGAAAAAAAGTCAGAATTCTGACTTTATAACTTGCAATTGCGACTTTATATCAAAGACTATAGAATACCCAAGACATGTCACTCGTGTAGTTTTGAATGGGGAAAAATGCAACGCTCATTATGGCCGCGAAGCCCCGCCTTCTTAGTGAAAGAGCCAATAGTTGATTAGAAAAGTCAGCGCGTCACCGCAGCTGCCGTTAGAAGTCCCGGTTGCTATAGAAACAGTTCTTGTTAGATTTCATTGGTGATTCCAAATATGAAATTTAATCGTAAGTTTGGCAAACAGTTTTGGAGAATTTGATGTTTCCCCATTCAAACAGATAGGAGCTGCACTTGTATGCCCGAGAGGCGTTTCAAAGATGGCCGCCGAGTGACATGTCTTGGGTATTCTATAGTCTTTGTTTATATCTCAGAATTCTGACTTTATAACCCGCAATTGCGACTTTATATCTCGCAATTCTGACTTTATAACTCGCAATTCTGAGAAAAAAAGTCGCAATATTTTATTTATTTTTTTTATTCAGTGGCGGAAACGGGCTTCCATAGGTCTTAAACCGGAAAAAAAAAAAAAAAAAAAGAGTTCAGGCAGAGAAAGACATGACGAGCCTTTCAGGTTAGTAAGTATATAAATTAGAAATAAGCAATAGTTTTGCTTCTAATAGTTTTAGCTTCTTACTCGGGTGGGGTCGTTTACAACCACATTTGGGATAGTTTGAAGCCACATTTAAACCACATTTTGGACGTTCAAACCTGGGGCACCATAGAATTCCACTGGAGAAAAATCCTGAAATATTACAAACATTAAAACATTACAGCATGGTGTTAAAAGAGTAGTTTACTTTACTTTCTTTTTTACTTTCTTTCTTCAGTTGTATGGAAATTATGTTTTTTGAGGAAAACATTTCAGTATTTCTCTCCATATAATAGACTTCTATGGTGCCCCCAAGTTTGAACTTCCAAAATGTAGCTTCAAAAGGGCTCTAAACGATCCCAGCCGAGAAAAGAAGGGTCTTATCTAGCAAAACGATGGGTTATTATCTAAAAAAAATTACAATTTATATACTTTTTAACCTCAAATGCTCATCTTGTCTAGACGCAAGACGAGCGTTTGAGATTAAAAAAGATTTAAGTTGTAAGTGTTTTTAGAAAATAACCGATCGTTTCGCTAGATAAAACCCATCTTCCTTGTCTGGGATCATTTGAATAAAAAGCATTTAAACTGCATTTTGGAAGTTCAAACTCTGGGGCACCATAGAAGTCCATTATATAGAGAGACATCCTGAAATGTTTTCCTCAAAAAAAAAAAAAAAAACCCACAATTTCTTTACTACTGAAGAAAGAAAGACATGAACATCTTGGATAACGCTCCGGTTACCCAGTCTAAAGGCACTTCTTGAGGGCCCAAAAAGACCTGAGCTAATAAGAGACCCAAGGTCACACCCAGGACGAGGCCATCCCTCTAGTGGAGTGGGCCTTCACCCCGATCGGGCACTGTATGTCAGCCGAAGCATAAGCTAAGGCTATAGCGTCAACAATCCATCGTGACAATCTTTGGTTTGTAACTGGCAGCCCTTTAGAGCGACCTCCAAAGCATACACAGAGCTGCTCTGACTGTCTGAAAGACGCAGAACGCTCAAAGTAGACTCTGAGAGTCCTGACAGGACACAGCAGCGCCCATACATGAAGGCTCCACAGTTCTGGGGGGAAAACCATACAGACGGGTGTTGGGCCAATAGTGGGCCAGAGCATCCCGTGCTTTTGAAAAATAGATTGGGCAGTGATAGTTGTCTTCGGAGGCGAAGAGGTCGACCTCTGCCCTGCCGAAAACTGGCCATATTCCCTGAACCGATAGGGGGTGTAATCTCCATTCCCCCGGCGCCATGTTGTTCCCAGCTGGACGCGTCTGTTGTGACCACCTTCCTCCTGGATACCATCCCTAACTGAACGCCTGATATATACAGGCGAGGAGATGTCCAAGGAGCCACAGCTTTGAGACAGTGGCGGCTTACCTTGATGTAAGCACGGCCCAGGCGCCAGGCGTGGGACGGGACGTGCGCTTTTAGCCAATACTGCAGGGGTCGCATCAGCAAAAGGCCCAAAGGAATCACAGGAGACGCGGCGGCCATGAGGCCGAGCGCCCTCTGAAATGCTTTCAAGGGACGCAATGTTCCCAACTTGAAAGACATCAAGCTCACATTTGAATCGAGTCTATGGCTGCGTTCGAAACCGCATACTTCCATACTATATAGTAGGCAAAAAGCAGTAGGCGAGCAAAAAAGTATGTTTGAATGTTCAGTATTCATAAAAGAGTAGGCGAGAATTAGTAGGCGAGTGCACTAATTCTCGCGAGATTCGGACGAACGTCTACTTAAAGTGCGTTCGAATATGCCTACTTACCTACTATATAGTAGGAAAAAAGAGTACGTGAAGAAAGAAGTACGTTCGAAACCTCAGTATTCATAAAAGAGTAGGCGAGAAATCCCCGGATGTCCTACTGCTTCAGCCCAGATTCTGAAGTGTTCATCTGATGCACACTTTTCAATCCCAGGAGGCCACAGGAGGCCAAAACGTCATCATCGAACGTGATTGGGAACCGCAACGAGAGTGTTTACAAATGTGAGTATTACAAACCAAAACATGGTTCCCTGTCTTAAAATCGTATTTGTTGAGCTACTGTATCGTAAACTGCTGATTTGCATTAGGTGTCAAGACGTGTAACGTTAAAGTATATTTGTGATTTCGCTGTAAAACACGTTTTATTACGTATAGCGACCATAGCATCTTAAAGATGATTACTAAATGTTTAACAACTGACAGGAACATGTTCTGAGAGAATTAAATGAGCACATCACCAAACACCAAACAGACATCTAAATGAGTGATGGACGTTATGTGAGTTTATGTAGAATTCTCTGTTGTCAACATTGCTTTAGATTAATGTAATGTAAATAAACATATAGTTAGTAAACAAGTAAACATGAGTTATCTATTTCATTTGTCTAATAGTACTGTTGATAAATTCAGGAGCATTTGTATTGGATAAAAAGCCAATTAACACAACAGCTACCTCATAAATGTAGTATTGAGCACACGAATCAGAGGGAACTGAATCTTGTGTGGATGTTACAGGGACAGATGAGACAAGTATGCTTGTCCGGTGAAGAGTGATTGATGAAGCAGTGCTGCCATCAAAGGCTTTGAGTGAGTACACTACAGACATCTATTTAAACCTTAAGTTGCAGTTTATTAATAATAAAAAAAAACTTTAAGCACTTTTCTGATTCTAGATTTCTGTGCCTTTGTTGCAGATATTGTGCGGTGGAGCAGGACCTGAAAGGAAAGGTGACAGCAGCATTTGTGGGGAAAAAAGTTAAATCTGTAACTTAATATAAAGTTTGGTAATTTTGTTACTTCTAATACAGAGATCTAATGAAATTGTGCTGTTAAAATGACAACTTTTGTATTGTATTTGTGCATCTTTGTATGATCTGAAATGTCTGCTGCAGACTGGTGTGTGCATCGAGAAAAGAGAAATCCACAGCACCTGCCCTTGGTCTCATCTGGACCAGATGTTGCTGTGGTCTCTTCATCCTCAGAGACCAAAGAGCCAGCGAGAGCATCTAGAGAAAGACTAAAATACCAATATGTCTGAATAAAGCTTTGTTCCATGTGTCTTTATTTATGTTCATGGTTACTTTATTATTTTACTCATATATCCATGTTGTTATCAGTAAATAAAATATAAGTTTCATTAACATATGCATTAATTAATTACTTGATAAAAAAACATGCTTGTTTTACTAAAAAATATAATTAATTATAGGTCAGCATTTATCATTATTATTGATCAGTGCATTCTGAGGTAATCTTAATTTTTAAGTAGTAATACTTACATTTTTTGAGTGTAAAATCCTCAAAAAACACCTCCAAACACAAAATCTTCAAGCAGCTGATCCACGTCTCCTTTGTGCAGATATTGCAAACATGGAGGAAGATGTACTAGGTAGGGTTGTTGTGTTACTGATGCTATGAGGTGTTTGAGCACCTGTTGTGCTTATTTTCATTTTATTACTAATACTACCTAACTTACAATTACAGGCTCAGGGTAAGATGGTATTTATCTTTAACAATGAACAATCATAATGAGAAAAACTAAAAACATAACTATTAGGCTTGCTTACATCATAGTATGCAATTATATACACTGGGAAATATGATTAAATATCTCTGAATAATCAAAATATTCACATCATCGTTTATCAAAAATTGGATTTGTTTTTGTTATTGATAAGCCTCAGGGATGAAAAGAGAAATTCAACAAGAATTTAAGATAGCTTTGCGTGTGGATAAACAATTTTGAATACAAAACAAAAGAAATAACTTATTCAAAAAATAAAGAATTTGGGTTTTCCTGACAAAAATTATTTCTTTAAGAATTAAAAAATACAAAAACCTAAATTAACCCAAAACGTATCTGTTATACTACAATCACAATAAAAGAACAGCTGTTTCTTCAACATGACCACAAAATGAACAAATTTCATCAATATCAAAATATTTATAGAAATATGAATTAAACCTGTCGCTATATGTTAAGTTGTTGCACTTGTTATAACGTCGTTGGTCACATGATAACGTCAACATGTCGGAAGACGTGCAGATCACATCCATACTCAACGAGATTTGGCTGTAGAGTACGTACTCTTTTAGCGCTCGTTAAGTAAGTACTTATTGAAATTAAGTACCTACTCATTGAGTATGCGGTTTCGAACGCAACCTATGACTGTACCCAGAAAGGAAATTCGTTGTCTGGGAGTCAAACAGCTCTTGGACATGTTGATTTTCAACCCTAAGCGCTTCGGTGGTCTAGCAGTAACGACCTGTGAGCGATCAGTTGACGTTCTGAGTCGGCTAGCAACAGCCAGTCGTCGAGGTAGTTTAAAATGTGAATTCCCATCTGTCTCAGAGAGGAGAGAGCCGCGTCCATACATTTTGTAAATATGCGAGGGGCCAGGGACAGTCCAAAAGGAAGAACTGTGTACTGGTAAGCCACTCCCTCGAAAGCAAACCTCAAGAACGGTCTGTGACGGGGCGCTATTTGGATGTGAAAGTACGCTTCTTTCAGATCCACAGACAGAAACCAGTCCTCGGGGTGAATTTGCGTGAGGATCTGAGAATCATGAGAGCTTGATTCAGATGTCTGAGATCGAGAATTGGCCTGCCGTCTTTCTTTGGTACGAGGAAATACTCTCTGTTCGCTATGGGGACTGTTTCTATAACGCCCTTCGCAAGCATCGTTTGTACTTCGGCTCGAAGAACACGCGACTCGTCCGTAACCAAAGTCTAAACAACACCTCTGAATACAGGTGGCCTGCGAGCGAACTGAAGCGAGTAGCCTCATTCCACTGTCTTTAAAACCCAATCTGACGCTCCGGGGATGGCTTTCCAAGCCGACAGCCGAGCGGAGAGGGGTTCTAATTTTATTAATGCTAACTCAAATACTTAAATACAAACAGTAACATTAAATACAAAAAGTAACATTAAATGCAAAGGTAGAATTAAAAAATACGAATGAATACAAATAAACATTATATATAACATTATATATAAAAATGAAAAATACAATTAAGGGCACATGGTAGAGAGTGCAAACCATGTAAACAATATAGTGCAGCAGAGCTTGTAAGTGTGTAAAAGTGTCAGAGCAGTCTTGTAACTGACTTATGAGTAGTGTGAGGTAGTTGGCAGACCAGTGCTGCACAAAGTGACTGGTGCAGCTCAGTGTGTGTGTGTGTTCAGAAAGTCCATGGGGTAGAAGAGGGGAGTGAGGGGAGTGGGGGCAGAGCAGGGAGAGAGTTGAGCTTCCTGATAGCCTGATGGAAAAGCCGTCCTTCAGTCTGCTGGTCCTGGCTTGGAGACTCCACAGTCTCCTCCCTGATGGTAGCAGGCTGAAGAAGCTTTGCATTGGGTGGGTGGGATCCGCTGCTATGCAGAGGGCTTTTTTGGTGAGACGTGTGCTGTAGATGTCCTGGAGGGAGGGGAGAGGGACACCAATGATCCTCTCATCTGCTCTGACTATGCGTTGGAGAGTTTTTTGGCAGGACGCATTGCAGGCTCCAAACCACACAGTGATGCAGCTCGACAGGATGCTCTCGATGGTTCCTCGGTAGAATGTGTACATGATGGGGGCTGGTGCTTTTGCTCTTCTCAGTTTGCGGAGGAAGTAGAGACGCTGCTTTGCTTTCTTAGCCAGTGCAGTGGTGTTGTTTGTCCAGGAGAGATCCTCAGTGATGTGCACACCCAGTAACTTGGTGCTGCTCACTCTCTCCACAGATGCACCGTTGATGGTCAGAGGAGCTTGCTGAGTGTGCGCTCTCCTGAAGTCAACAACAATCTCCTTCGTCTTCTCCACATTCAGAGAGAGATTGTGAGGCAGCTCACCTCACTTCTGTAGTTTGTCTCATCCCTGTTGCTAATGAGACCCACCACAGTCGTGTCCTCCGCAAACTTGATGAAGAGGTTGGAGCTGTGTGACGGTGTGCAGTCGTGGGTCAGCAGAGTGAAGAGGAGGGGGCTCAGCACACATCCCTGAGGGGCCCCCGTGTTTAGAATTTAGAGTGCTGGATGTGTTACTGCCGACCCGTACTGCTTGTGGTCTTCCTGTGAGGAAATCCAGCAGCCAGTTACACAGTGAGGTGTTGAGCCCCATCTGGACCAGTTTTTGTGTAAGCTGTTGGGGGATTATAGTGTTAAATGCTGAACTGAAGTCTATGAACAGCATTCGGACATATGAGTCTTTTTTGTCCAGATGTGTGAGTGCAGAGTGGAGTGCAGTGGAGATGGCGTCATCGGTCCAGCGGTTGGGCCGATACGCAAACTGGAAGGGGTCCAGTGAGGGGGGGAGGACAGACTTAATGTGCTGCATGACTAGCCGTTCAAAGCACTTCATGAGGATGGGGGTAAGTGCAACTGGACGGTAGTCATTAAAGCAGGAGGGAGATGACTTTTTTGACACCGGAATGATGGTGGTGTCTTTGAAACACATGGGGAAGACAGCCTGGGAGAGTGAGATATTGAAGATGTCTGTGAAGACATCAGTGAGTTCCATTGCACAGTCTCTCAGTATGCGACCAGGAATGTTGTCAGGACCGGGAGCTTTGCATGCATTGATCCTGCTGAGGGATCTCCTCACACCTGGTCACCAGAAGGGTGTGGGGTCTTTTGTACAGTGGTGCTGTTTTGCACTTCAAAGCGAGCGAAGAAGGTGTTCAGCTCGTTCAGCAGGGAGATGGTACTGTCACAGGTCTGTGGTGGGGGCTTGTAATCTGTGATGGCCTGTATGCCCCGCCACAGGCTCAGTGTGTCTCTGCTGTCATTGAAGCGTCGAGATATACCTCTGGAGTACTGTCTCTTAGCCTCTCTGATGCCATGGGACAGGTTGGCCCTATCTGTCTTCAGGCTCACCTCGTCTCCAGCTCTAAAGGCAGCGTTCTGAGCTTTCAGCAGCCTGTAGACCTCCCCTGTCATCCATGGCTTTTGGTTGGCGCGGACAGTGATGGTTTTGGTGACTGTTACATCCTCAGTGCATTTGTTAATGTAGGCTGTAACAGTCTCTGTGTACTCCTGGAGGTCAGTGGTGTTATCGTAAGTGGCAGCCTGCTTAAACATATTCCAGTCTGTGGTGTCAAAGCAGTCCTGTAAAGCCTCTGAAGACCCCTCTGGCCACACTTGTATCTGCTTACAAACCGGTTTGGTGACTTTAACGAGCGGTCTGTAAGAGGACATTAGCATAACAGTGATGTGATCAGAGGCACCGAGGTGTGGGAGGGGGAAAGCTTTGTATGCTCCTCTCTGGGTGGTGTAAACATAGGTGTAAACATAGTCCAGTGTGTTATTTCCCCGTGTTGGAAAGTCTGTGTTGCTGAATTTTGGGAAACACGCTTTTTAAGTCTGCATGATTGAAATCCCAAGCTAGAATGAGCAGCTGTCTGCTGCTCACTGATGTGCTGGTACAGATCATTTAGTGCCTCGCTCCTGTAGTTGTTGGAGGCGGGAGGGATGTACACAGCACACATCAGTATAGCTGTATATTCCCTCGGTAGATAGAACGGCCAGCACTTAATAACCATAAACTCAAACACTGGTGAGCAGTATTTGCAGACGGCAACAGCATCGCGGCACCAAGCGTCATTGATGTAAACACAAAGTCCACCACCGCAGGTCTTACCTCCTGCGACAACAACTCTGTTGGCGCGATAGCATGTTAGCTGGTTGAGCTGAAAGGCGTGGTCCGGGACACTGTTGCTGAGCCATGTTTCCGTAAACACAAAAACACAACAGTCCATTACATTCCTTTGAGATGAACGTAGTAGTCGGATGTAGTCCAGTTTGTTATCCAACGAGCGTGCGTTTGTGTGGGCTAGCAGCTAGCCTAGCTCGGATGCCTCCATGCTTACCACTCTTCTGCTTCCTCTCACGCAGCTTGAGGCGCCTCCATTGTCGGGGAGGTGCAGGAGTGGGAGTCAGTGATTGAATAGGCCTCCGGAGCAGACCCAGATCCTTCAGCTCTTCAGTGTCCAGTTTAACTTAAAAAGTTTGTTTCTGCCGATGTCGAGCAAAAATGTTCGGCTGTATAGGTGCTTAAAGACAGATAAACGCGATGAAGACGTACGAAAACACTGCGACTTACAGGACGAAAAACACTAAAACACCGTTTTGTCGGGAGAGAGAGAACCCGCTGCGTGTGCACGTGCCGCCACCTTCGTTTATCCAGCACCTGCAAGAATCCTCCTTTTTCTCTTCCTCTCCGCATGCACATCAGGACGGCTTCTGCGGCTCAGGGTCCAGCACTACGCGAGGGCGGGGACCTTGGCACTTGGAAACGGAAATTTCCTTGTCGTTCGGGGGCACTGCTGCAGTCCAAGCTCCGGCTTCTGCGAGAGCTGAGGCTGCGCGGGGCTTTGCAGGCTGCGGTGTGGACGCCATCTTCGGGCGGCTTGAAACAGTCGCCGATGCACTGGGGCGTTTAGGCAGGAAGTGACGCAGTGCTTGCGACGTCTTCTGTGCCTCCGTCCACAGCGGGGCAGAACAGACCTTTCTGAGAGATCGGCGAATCCAGGAAAGCCATCTTTTCAGCGTCCCTGATCTCCGTTAAGTTCAGCCACAGGTGGCGCTCCAGCACCACTAGGTCGGCCATAGCCTTCCTGACCACTTGGGCTGTTGCCTTGGTTGCACGCAAGGCGAGGTCCGTTGCGGTGCGCAGCTCGCTAAAAGTACTCAGTTCACGGCCAGACTCGTCCATGTCATGGAGAAGTTTGGCTTGAAACACTTGGAGTACGGACATAGTATGCAGGGCGGAGCCAGCCTGGCCGGCCACTGCATACGCTCTGTTTGCTGGCGCTGACGTCATCCTGCAGGGCTTGGATGGCAGCACTGCAGCCTTCAGTCCTCTGCTTGCTGGCGGGAGGAGATATGCCGCTACCGCTTCTTCCAGAGGGGGGAGCTTGCAATACCCTTTTTCCTCCGTGCAGTCAACAATGGTGAGAGCGCTGAATACGTCGCCCGCCAGGTTTTAGTGAGCTCTTCATGGACAGCAGGCATGAATGGAGCTGGTCGCTGACGAGCGGGTGGCTGACGCTTTCCCTGAAGGAACCATTCGTCAAGGAGGCCGGGGGTGGGCTCTTCAGGTGCCGACCAAGCCGAGCTCCTCCACAGCTCATTTAAGCACTCAGATCACCTCTGTATCGACGCTTGGCCGCGTCGACTGAGAAGGAGGCTGGGCTTCAGGCTCTTCGCCGGAACACACCCACTCGTCCGCATCAGAGGCCGTCAAGGACATGGAGTCGCAAACGACCATTTCCCGCCTAAGGAAAACAAGCCATTTGCATCAGGGGAGGGGCGTTGATCGTCCTGTGTGAAAGACACCGGCGGGAGGGTGAAGGGCACGGGCGCCGCGTCAATGTCATATCACTCGCGCCGTGAAGAGAAGATCCACTGTTCCGCTGCTTCTTCCTCCGTGGAGAGAGAGGCGGGAGAACATGGCGAGGGGCATCGCCTTTTTGGGAAAAGGCGATCCGCGAGCGAAGACGGGAGAGGTTCATGTCCTCACAATGAGAACATGAAGCCTCAGCGAGCGCAGCCTACGCATGGGAAATCCCCAGACAGGCGACACACTCGCTGTGACCGTCCATTTCATGCAAAGGCTCTTTTCATGAACCACACTCGCCAAGTGACATTTGCAACAACGCGCTTGGAAATTTGCTCAAATTTGCTCTTTCGATCCTGGCCAGATAGCCGCAGTGGAGGCGGAGTCTACTGCAGGTGGCGAGTTCCACGGCGGGACGGCAGAGCGCTGAGCGGGCAGCAGGTATGCTTCTTAGCTTCTTCTTCGGCTTCTTGCAGCAGAGTGAGTGAAGAGATGGTCTCGTCACTGAAGGAGAAGATTCTGATGATATGGTGCTTTTCGCCGACTTATATAGCAGTCAGCTCCGCCCTTTCTGGCGGGTGAAAGCGCCATTGGTTTGTGCAACTTCACAAACGTTAACAAATCAGGCTTCAGTATCGGAGTAAACAGGAGCTACCCCATTAGCAGTCCTCAAAAATGACGACGCAACGAGAGTTACCTTTCGAAGGGGAACAAGGGGTTGAGTACATTATCTGTAAATTTTTGTTCTGAAAGTGAACTACTCCTTTCACAATGTCAACGCCGTAGGTTTAATTTTAAAAAATATCTGCCAAATGCATAAATGTAAATAAAAGTACAAGATAATCTTAAGCAGTGGTTTTCAACTGCTAAAGATAGATAGATGTGTAGGATGCAGTTCTGATACAGTTGAGAGAAGCAGGGAAGAAAAATGCAAATGGTAATATGCAATGAACCACATAATTGTGGATAGTTAGACTTATCAACTTTTAAATGCGAGGAGAAAATGCTTCCCATCTTTTGACTGTACATCCAGTTAAACTCTAAGATATTCATTCATTTCTACTTTGTTGGAAGCAGTAGCCAAATTAATTGTCAGTTACCAATGTGGGCGGAATGCATGACATGCCATCTTTTTAAAAAAGCATGAACAAAACTAGAATAAGGTCAAAGAAAATACATGCAACATTAAATATGGATTACAGGTTTGTTGTGTTGCAACTTGATGTCCAATATAAAATCTGAGAAAAGAATCGATCTATAATATATTGTATATTGAGATCAAACTGTATTGTGACTGAATGTATGTGTGTGAGAAGAGTAGGGAGCGATATGGGAGAGAGACATTCATATTAACATGTTAATGATGCCTCAAACCATCTGTTTGATGATGGAGGAATTCTCTGCGCTCATTCGTTCTCTCTCTCTAGTGGCTAAGGGCTTTACGGAGAACACCGCAATGCTTGTGTGTATAAGTCCATATGGAGCTAATGTTGCGTGAGAAACTGGCATCTTAAGTGGTTTTTAATCACAATACTGACATCCAAATAGCTACAGGTTGCTAACGGAAGACTTGTAGAGAAGATGAGAGAGGAATAATTCATTAAAAATGAAAGGCCTGTCTTCATTTACTCACCCTCATGTCATCAAACCTATATGATGTTTTTACTTACTGCAAAAGGCAGAATGTTCACACTGATTTTTGCAATACAGTGAAAGTGAATTGTGAATATAAACATCATAAAAGTAGCTAATACAGCTGAATCATATATTCCAAGTCTTCTGAAGGCTTATAATCAAAAATACACACATTTAAGTAGTAATACTGATAATCTTTTTTCTTCAACAGCTCTTATATCACATCAAAATGTGTAGGCCATCAGGTTTGAGGTCAGTGAAGAGAAATATTATTGGTTCCCTAACGAGGGAACTTTGATGCGTCATGGTGTTAATGCTATGGGAACGTGCCCAGGCAGGTGTTTGAAGCATGTGTAGAAACATGCCAAATTCTACTGGCAGACAGCACTCCTATGACTGCTGATAACTCTTGAGGGGGCTGGATGCATTTTACCAATGTGATAAAATCACAGTAAATAAGCTCCACTCCCACTTGGGACTTTTCTCAAGGGATGCAGGTCAAGCATCTGAATACCATGGTTCAGGCTCTGTGTCTGTCAAGGCAGCATGGTGGATACAATAGTGGGAGTCGCAGGTAGAACTGGCAGAGGAGTTTAGCAAGGAAGTTTCCCTTTCTCAGACTGCCAGGTCCAGTGCTCTTGTGCCAAATTCAGAAGCCCGCTCACTGCTTTGGCTGAGAGCATGATGTTGGTTGGGTCTACTTCTGAGGAACAACCAGATCATAACAATCCTATCATAACACCTGCTCGCAATCAAGAAATCACTTAAATAGGACCTGCCTGACAAAGTGAAGTAGACCAAAAGATCCTCAAAATACACATCATGTTGAGATCCAAAGAAATTCAGGAAAAAAAAAGAAAGAAAATAATTATGATCTATCAGTCTGAAAAAAAGGTTTTAAAGCATTTTCTAAAGCTTTGGTATACCAGTGAACCACAGTGAGAGCCACTATTCACAAATGGCGATAACAGGGAACAGTGGTGAACCTTCCCAGGAGTGGCCGGCTTTACCCCAAGAGCGCAACGACGACTCATCCAAGAGGTCACAAAAGACCCCACAACAACATCTAAAGAACTTTCATGACTCCACCATAAGAAAGAGACCGGGCAAAAATGGCCTGCATGGCAGAGTTCCAAGATGAAAACCAGTGTTGAGCAAAAGGAACATTTAAAGGCTCGTCTCAGTTTTGCCAGAACACATCTTGATGATCCCCAAGACTTTTGGAGAATACTCCTTGGACTGACGAGACAGAAGTTGAACATTTTGGAAGGTGTGTGTCCCATTACATCTGCCGTAAAAGTAACACAGCATTTCAGAAAAAGAACATCATACCAACTGTAAAATATGGTGGTGGTAGTGTGATGGTCTGGGGGTGTTTTGCTGCTTCTGGACCTGGAAGACTTGCTGTGATAAATGGAACCATGAATTCTGCTGTCTACCAAAAAAATCCTGAAGGAGAATGTCCGGCCATCTGTTCATGACCTCAAGCTAAAGACACCAGCAAATCTACTTCTGAGTGGCTGAAGAAAAACAAAATTAAGACTTTGGAGTGGCCTAGTTAAAGTCCTGACCTGAATCCTATTGAGATGCTGTGGCCTTAAAAAGGCACCCTCCAATGTGGCTGAATTACAACAATTCTGCCAAGATGAGTGGGCCAAAATTCCTGCACAGTGCTGTAACACTCATTGCAAGTTATCATAAATGCTCGATTGCAGTTGTTGCTGCCAAGGTTGGCCCAACCAGTTATTAACTTTATGGGGCAAACAACAATGCCTTTTTTCCCCCACCCCCCTACGTAATGGCAAGAGATATGATCATATGATTGACAGTTATAGAGTGAACGCACTCTCACTTATAACATTCATCTGTTTTCAGCTACTAATGATCCACACTCTTCTCTCATGGAATACTGTTCTTCTGTGTTTGTTTACACTGGTTTTGGAAATAGCATCACCACTTTCACCCTTATGTGCAGCAGAAGCTGCTCTAGGCACTTGATCTAAGCTCAAATCTAATTGAACGGCCTGCTTCGCAAGGGGGTGAAAATCGACACACAAGATGAAAAAAAAAAAACCTTCGCTTTTTCACGCTGTCAATGATCGTGCCTGGCGTGAATAGCTCCATAGTGATCTATTGTTTTAAAAGCATCATCGCACTGAATTTTTACACTTTAACTAATCTAAAATAAAATATATAACAAAACATATTATTTCAGCTAGGCACCGAGTCAGTGTTTCTCATTTTCATTTAGTTTATCTTGATGTACTAAAATAATTAAAATAAAAGCTATAATAGTAGATCAATGATAAAATAACCTTGTTGACAGTTTTGTTATCATATATTTAATTTTGTTATCATTAAATTAAATTGAAGTCTGAAGGTTGCTCTGTACATGTTTACATTCGACTATTTTTACAGAACTTTAATTTGTCATTCATTGTTCCTTCCTCCTTTTTGATTTCTTTTGAAATGCCGTTTGGGAAATCTTTTTTTCTGCATCTAGAACATTCTGTATGACCTTCAGAGAATGGAGCCTTTTCATCCTGCATTCAAACTCTAATTCACAGCTCTTTGTGACTTCTTGCACAAGTGCTAATTGAACTAGCAGCAGAGTGTCTTTCACCTCCCGCTACACAACTGCTCTTGAGATAAAAGCCAGCAGATATGAGAGAATAGATTTGCTTCACTCTTCCATGCACAGTACTGATGAAAATTTGTTATTGTCATTTACACAGGAAGCGGGAGTCTCCTGTGAGATTATGGCCTCCCTAAATTGGAGCAACAGTAAGATGTCATATTTATTTGACATATCAAGGATAAAACATGGGCCTAACACACGCAGTGCTTTCAGATCCACTGTCAGATCTGACAACTGAAATGAAGATTTTTCCTGGCATAAGAACAACATAAACACTAATGCATTTCTCGCAACCCCGTCTGAACAGAGTCTAGCAAACAGAGAGAGAACCTCTTTGTGATAAACAGAATGAAAATAATTGAATTAGAATGCAATGAAATCTGAAAGGAAATGGAATAGAACAACATCAAACTTAAATTAAATGGAACAGGCCTTGACAGAAGGTGCCCTTTTTAAAATTCTGGTTTAGTTGTCTATTTTATGATATAGTTTTCAGTGGGGGAAAACAGGCCAGATAACAAAAGGGTGACTAAGGATATCTGTAAGAGGAGTACTGAAGATGTCCTGTAAAGTGTTATAAAAGTATAATATCCACTATATGCATACAATATTGGGACACCTGACCATTACACCAACATAATGTAATGACATTGCTTTCTATGTACTGTACATAGCTATTAATATGGAGTTGGTTCTGATGGTACCTCTAGTGGACACTATGGGGAATGCCATCAGCATGACCATGCTGAGCTTGAGAGATTGTGGGCAAAACCATACACAGCTTGGGTGAATCTTTTCTGTGTGGCAGAATCTTGAGGACAGCTGTGTGGCAGAATTGGTGCATGTTTTCCACAATTTTGGTGCTCTCCTATCAGGTGGTCAGGCATGCACTGAGGCCTGGCATAGTGGCATAGTGGGTATTCCATAGTGGCATACAAACCCTGCAACGTTCATCCCAAAGGTGTTTGAAGAGATTAATTTCAGGGCTCTGTGTGGATGAGAGTGGATGAACTTTATTTTTTAATGAAGTTCCAGACTGTGTCAACCCTGTTGAAAAAACAGTATATGCTGGTTTGATGCTGTGATGCTGGTTATACAGGTTTTGATGCTGGTTTAAGCTGGTCCTTTTTTGCTGGTTTGTGCTGGTCTTTAGCTGGTTCATGCTGGTCCTTTGATGGTCCTGTTGAAAAACCCTGTTGAAAAAAACAGCATATGCTGGTTTGATGCTGGGATGCTGGTTAGTTTAGGTTTTGATGCTGGTTTAAGCTGGTCCTTTGCTGGTCCTTAGCTGGATTATGCTGGTCCTCTGCTGGTTTAACCCTGTTGAAAAAAAACAGCATATGTTGGTTTGATGCTGGGGTGCTGGTTAGGTAGGTTTTGATGCTGGTTTAAGCTGGTCCTTTTCTGGTTTGTGCTGGTCCTTAGCTGGATTATGCTGGTCCTTTTGCTGGTTTATGCTGGTCCTTTTGCTGATTTATGCTGGTCCTTTTGCTGGTTTATGCTGGTCCTTTTGCTGGTTTTGTCATGATCGGGGCTGTGGGGTTTCCCTCAGCCACCTGAGGTCGCTGTTCCTGCACTGCACTCCCTTGATTGTTCACCTGTCCTTGTCATCAGCACTAATCACCCACATCTGTTCACTATCAGGACTATAAGTATCTTCACTACTCACTCTGCATTCATGTCTGCATTGTCTTGTGTCTTTTATGTACTTTTGTGTTCCTGATTCCCTGGCTTTTGATTGTGTTCTAGATCTTGTTTATTTTGTGTTCTAGTTATTAGTTTGTGCCGTGTTGGCCTTTTTGTTTGTTTAGTTTGTTTTCTTATCATTAAAAACCCCTTTACCTGCAATTGGACCCAGACCTCCTTTGTTGAACCGTGACAGAATGCAGACATCCAAGATGGGTCCAGCGGGGAGGATTTTTTTTGAGGAGGCGGCGACAACCCGCTCTGTTCCTAACAGAGCAGGGATGTCTTTTGTGGCGGCGTCGGCCGCTAGATTTGAGTTTATTTATGCCTGCCTGGCCCGAGATGGATGCCCGTAGAGCCGAGACTGCACGGGTGCGTTCCTGCTTTGCGGTGGGGCCGGAGAAGCTCTTCCGCGGGGAGACGGCAATGTCTGTTGTCTCCATTCCTGACGCGGAGGCGACCGCTGTCCCTGTTCCTGGCGCTGAGGCGGCTGCGCGTCCTGTTCCTGGCGCTGAGGCGGCTGCGCGTCCTGTCCCTGGCGCTGAGGCGGCTGCGCGTCCTGTCCCTGACGCTGAGGCGGCTGCGCGTCCTGTCCCTGGCGCTGAGGCGGCTGCACGTCCTGTTCCTGGCGCTGAGGCGGCTGCGCGTCCTGTTCCTGGCGCTGAGGCGGCTGCGCGTCCTGTCCCTGACGCTGAGGCGGCTGCGCGTCCTGTCCCTGGCGCTGAGGCGGCTGCGCGTCCTGTTCCTGGCGCTGAGGCGGCTGCGCGTCCTGTCCCTGACGCTGAGGCGGCTGCGCGTCCTGTTCCTGGCGCTGAGGCGGCTGCGCGTCCTGTTCCAGAAGCTGAGGCGGCTGCGCGTCCTGTCCCTGACGCTGAGGCGGCTGCGCGTCCTGTCCCTGACGCTGAGGCGGCTGCCGCGTCCTGTCCCTGACGCTGAGGCGGCTGCGCGTCCTGTCCCTGACGCTGAGGCGGCTGCGCGTCCTGTCCCTGACGCTGAGACGGCTGCGCGTCCTGTTCCTGGCGCTGAGGCGGCTGCGCGTCCTGTTCCTGGCGCTGAGGCGGTTGCGCGTCCTGTTCCTGGTGCTGAGGCGGCCGCGCGTTCTGTTCCTGGCGCTGAGGCGGCTGCGCGTCCTGTCCCTGACGCGGCGACGTCCGCTATCTCCGTGCCTAACGCGGCCATGTCTGCTATTTCCGTGACTGATGCGGCGGTGTCCGCTATTTCCGTGCCTAATGCGGCGGCGTCCGCTGAGGCTCCGCTGGTGGCAAGGCCTGCTCGCGTGACTCCGCTGCACGGCCCTGGCCCGCCATCCCTCCCCCTGACTTGCCTTCCTCCGTACCTCCTCCCTCCAGACTTTGGGAACGTCTGGAAGCCGTTCCGTAGGGAGGGGGTACTGTCATGATCGGGGCTGTGGGGTTTCCCTCAGCGACCTGAGGTCGCTGTTCCTGCACTGCACTCCCTTGATTGTTCACCTGTCCTTGTCATCAGCAATAATCACCCACATCTGTTCACTATCAGGACTATAAGTATCTTCACTACTCACTCTGCATTCATGTCTGCATTGTCATGTGTCTTTTATGTACGTTTGTGTTCCTGATTCCCTGGCTTTTGATTGTGTTCTAGATCTTGTTTATTTTGTGTTCTAGTTATTAGTTTGTGCCGTGTTGGCCTTTTTGTTTGTTTAGTTTGTTTTCTTATCATTAAAAACCCCTTTACCTGCAATTGGACCCAGACCTCCTTTGTTGAACCGTGACAGGTTTATGCTGGTCCTTTTGCTGGTTTATGCTGGTCCTTTTGCTGGTTTATGCTGGTCCATGACCAGCACATGACCAGCTAAGGACCAGCATAAACCAGCAACCCAGCATAACCCAGCTAAGGATCAGCTTAAGGACCAGCTTAAACCAGCAACCCAGCATCCCAGCATCAAAACTACCTAGCCAGCATATGCTGTTTTTTCACCAGGGAATAAGAACTCGGTTGTTTGTTTACTTTAATTTACTGTGGATTCATTCACAATTACCCATAGCATCAGTGACACAACCCTCATTCCCTTATCTCAGGGAACCGAGGTTCACTTTCAGTCAGTCACGTTCGATGTCTCATTGGTTTATTCCGACGTGATGTCTTCATCCCCTCCTTTAGAAAATGAAGGTTACATACATAACTGAGATGATTACGTCAGTAACCAAAGTGACACAGTTTGACACAGGTTTTCCAAGAAGATTGAAAATAAAAGACGATGCAGTGCCACCTATTTTGGATTCCAACGGTGATTTTGCAACAAAAGTGTGAGTAACTGTTTTCATTACATGGTCACTATTGTCACTTTGTCTCTTTTTACAGATCATTTGATATGGACTGAGTTATTTATGTCTTTTAAACGTAAATCACAGCAGCATACATCTATGAGGAATGAATGCAAGCTGTTAGCTAATTATAGCAGTAGGCGTTTACTTCTGAGTCTACAATCCGCCACGTCTAATCAAACAGATCATTCTGCTAGGAGGGAATAAAAGCAGGACAGAAAATAGCCTATTACTTCTAAATTATGTTTTTTGATGTAAAAATCTTTATCACATTATAAGTGTATGGATAAGTAGACAATTTGTGACCCCTTTAAGATTTCCCTTCACTAGAAGTAATGTGCATTGAAAAACATTTCCATAACAGTATCCCTTCTCCACCAAACTTTACAGTAGATACAATGAAGTCAACATTCTCCTGGTATCTGCCAAACCCAGACTCACCCATCAGACTGCCAAACAGAGAAGTGTGATTTGCCACTCTATAGGTTTAAACCACTCCATCTGACATCGTATTTGGTGATGTGAGGCATCGATACCCATTCCACGAACCTCCCGTTGACCCCCTCCATGACCCCACTCTTTGACTTTATGTGGTCTTCCACTTCGTGGCTAAGTTGCTGCTGTTGCTAAGCACTTTCATTTTCCAATAATACCACTTACAGTTGACTACAGAATATCTAGCAGGGATGAAAGTTTGTAAACTGACATTTGTTGCATCCTATTCTTTCTTTCTTTTAGTTCAATAGTTGATTAATTAATCAGACAGACCTTCATTGTTGTCAGTATGAACTTAGTTGAACCAGCATTTACAAAACAAACGTGTTGATGTGATTTGAGGGCTGGATCACTAAACTTCATTTAAATATGTATTTACCACTGCCCACTAGTGATCAGATGAATATTAATCCCATATACAAATAAAACATTTATTGCTTTGAATAGAGAAAAGGGAGATTTTTTTTTGTTATATACAAATGTTGTCGTAATGTGGTCTGTTTAGTATCTCTGCAATATGGGATTGTCCTGAAGTAGAAACACAAATAATAAAAAAAAAAAAAACAACGCAATAAGACTTCACTGTTGGCTGCCACTTTTAAATCGACTATTTTTTAGAACTCAGCCCTCACACTGAGAAGGCTAAAAGAGCGAGCAAGAGAAAAAGAGAAGGAGAGAGAAGGAGTAGAGTGAGAAACAGAGGGACAGCGGAGTCAGAGCAACATGGTGGCCAAAAATACTGGGTTTAACCACCAGAACTCTTCTTAGTTGAAACGGGTATCAGTGCCTCGCATCACCAAATACAAATACTTTATACCTACTGGATGGTATCCTTTTTAACAAAAGTATCGGTATCACTCATTTGTGTCAGATTTTTTTTTTTTTATTAGGTTGGTTTGGTTTAACCAAGTTGTTAATTGGTTTGTTAATAATATTATTATATAGACATAATTCTATATACATATGCATACCAACATGGTGAACATTTAACCAAGCAGAAATGCTTAAAGGCCCTGTCTTTAAATGCATTAAATTAAGTTTTTTTCTTTTCTTTTCTTTTTTAACTCAATCATCTTGTTCTTGCCTCAAGTTTATTGAGTCTGGAGCTTACTTCCAGGTAACGGTAACATGCAGTGTTTGTAAGGGGAATAATTTAGGCAGAGATCTAGGCTGGATCTTATAATTTCTCTTCCATTATGTAAGAAATTCAGAAACTCGGGACATGGGGCTGTTGAGATAGAATTCAGCCTACAACAGCTGAAAAGAAAAGTGCATTTCTTTATTTTCTCTCTCTGACAAGGGCCCTAAATTCCCTGCAGTGCAATTTTGAATTCAAGCCATCCAGCACTTCAGCAAAAGCTTAAGTTTAAAATATTCCTTTTCATGATAGACTTTTTACAGGTTCTGTAGGTCTCACAGTTGGCAAGCTATATATTTAAGAGTATGCTCTTCACACTTAAATGTATACAGTAATTGTTGTTGTCTGACACACATAACAGCTACTCCCACAGACACTTTACTGTCACTAACATTTCTATGGTGTGGCAAACAATTGTTTTGAAATAGCACACATAAAATGTTCCAACTACCTGACAGATATCACTGAAATAAGTGCTGTGAGGAATCACACTTGTTTCTGTGACAGCACTATACACTGTAAAGAGCAACAAAAAAATATCTGACTGCAGCTTGAGCATGTAAGCCAATTAGAAAACGTATGTGTCTCTAATCAACATCATGATTCTGTTCATTATCTGTTAAATGAACTGTTGGCCTGAAACAAAGCGTGTGTTTGGCACATGACTACCTTTTTGTCTTATGATAAAGTTTGTTTATGATAAAGTTTGACAAAAAGTTTTTAATGGAATACATCACATCTTCTTCCATAAGTCCAAAAAATTCAGTGCAACGGTTTCAACAATCCACTTCCACTGTGGGTTATAACTCCACACTGCCCCCATGCAACTTTCTATTGGAAATGAATGAATTCAGTTCATCAAGTCTGTCATATCATTTATCATAAGTAGTGAAAATGCTTCTTTAGAAGTGTTAGCAATTGACTTGAGACTTGACATGTCGTCCAAATGAAAGTCTTGTGAACACTGGGTCTTGTCTCTGAATATTGCAACAGTGTTTAGATAAAAGGATCTCTTGTGCAATCTCTGTCACTCTATTCTCCTGTGAGAATCTATGGTCATTTGCTCCTATACTTCACAGCACCACTTCAAACATGATGACAACAGCTGCTTTTAGTGCCATAGTGTCCTAAGGCAGACATTCATCAAAGTCTGAAATACAGAATCATTCATGATGTAAAATGTTGGAATACATTCTGTATTTTTGTTATTTTATTTGTAAGATTTTTATGTCAAAACATTACAGTTTAACAACTGATGTCACATGGACTTTTTAAACAATGCCTACCTTTTCTGGGCCTGGAAACGTTTCATTTGCATTGCAATCTCTGCAGGGTCAGTAAGCTCTCATCTTTCAACAAAAATACCTTTTAACTTCCAACCCTTTAAGATGAAATTAAAATTAAATTGTTGGATCCAGCTAAGAGTATTTGATTGATTCAGTCATCAAAATCTCACTCCAGCTGAGCAACAAAAGTTGGCAACCCTGTTGTAAGTTAATTACAGCACTTTAATTTCCAATGATATTCAAACAGTGAAAAAAATGTATCCACCTTATTCCTCAACGTGGAAGTAAGCCTATGGGCGAGACTCACGGTTCATTAACTGCTATAGGGAAATAACTAAAAGAAAAACAACATGCAGTAAACAATAAAACAGTTTGCACTACAGTGTGCTCATAATTAAGATAATACATTCAAAAATAAACATCATTTTGCAATATCAAGCAGCAAAACGTCTCAGGTTACGTATGTAACCCTGGTTCCCTGAGGGAACGAGACACTGCGTCCTGAAACGCTGTGGGGAACGCCATTGGCGGGCCGCACTCTGAGTCATGTCCAACGTCCAATGAGAAACGGGAGTGACGTCACAGGCGCGGTGACGTCATCGACCAGGAAGTATAAAAGCATGTGCGTTTGAAGCTGGCGTCAGCTCATAGGCCATGAAGCGAGCGCAGCAGGGATGCGGGAATTATGGTCCGAGACGCAGTGTCTCGTTCCCTCAGGGAACCAGGGTTACATACGTAACCTGAGACGTTCCCTTCCGGGAACTCTACACTGCGTCCTGAAACGCTGTGGGGAACGAGGTATCAACGTCCCCATAATTTCCGCACCCTGCCTAGTGTCTGCTAGAACAAGGGGGAAAAAGACAGCGTTAATACATTACAAACCTCAGCCTGGGGATCCTGCCAGGACATGGGTGGTAATACATCTCTGACTGTGTAGCCCACCAGATCAGAGGGAAAGAGACCTCGGCCCTCGAGCCCACGAGGTCATGTCATCCTTCGTCTGGTCTCGCAAGACCGAGAAGGGACAGTGTCTAGAAATACTTACCTGATGAGACACTGTAGTAACTCCGCCTGGTGATCTTGCCAGGACGCGAGTGGTAATCCACCTCTGTCTGTGATCCATCACCAGACAAGAGGGATAATGAGCCTCGGCCCTCAGGCACACGAGGCTAGGGTTCTCAACCGCTGCCTGTCATGAGACCAGCGCAGGGGGAGAAAGGCTCCTCGGCCCTTGGGCACACGAGGAGAGATGTGGTCCTTTGTCTGCGTTACGGCCAGTACAAGAGGGACACGAGAAGTGCCTGGTGATCTTGCCAGGGCACTGGAATTCATCTCTGTCTGTGATCAGCCACCAGACAAGAGGGATAGAGTAGGCCTCGGCCTTAGGCACGCGAGGCTAGGGTTCTCAACCGCTGCCTGTCATTAGACCAGTGCAGGGGGAGAAAAAGCTCCTCGGCCCTCGGGCATACGAGGAGAGATGGTGGTCCTTTGTCTGCATTACAGCCAGTACAAGAGGGACACGAGAAGTGCCTGGTGACCTTGCCAGGGCACTGGAATTCATCTCTGTCTGTGATCCACCACCAGACAAGAGGGATAAGAGACCTCGGCCCTCAGGCACACGAGGATAGGGTTCTCGACCGCTGCCTGTCACACGACCAGTGCAGGGGGAGAAATGCTCCTCGGCCCTCGGGCACTCGAGGAGAAGTGGCGATCCATTGTCTGCGTTATAGCCAGTACAAGAGGGACGCAAGAAGTGCCTGGTGACCTTGCCAGGGCACTGGAATTCATCTCTGTCTGTGATCAGCCACCAGACAAGAGGGATAGAATAGGCCTCGGCCCTCAAGCACACGAGGCTAGGGTTCTCAACCGCTGCCTGTCAACAGACCAGCGCAGGGGGAGAAAAAAGGGTTCCTCGGCCCTTGGGCACGCGAGGAAAGATAGTGGTCCTTTGTCTGCATTACAGCCAGTACAAGAGGGACGCAAGAAGTGCCTGGTGACCTTGCCAGGGCACTGGAACTCATCTCTGTCTGTGATCCACCACCAGACAAGAGGGATAAGAGACCTCGGCCTTCAGGCACACGAGGCTAGGGTTCTCAACCGCTGCCTGTCACACGACCAGTGCAGAGGGAGAAAAAGCTCCTCGGCCCTCAGGCACACGAGGAGAAATGGTAGTCCATTGTCTGCGTACAGCCAGTACAAGAGGGACATAGGAAGTGCCTGGTGATCCTGCCAGGACACTGGAACTCATCTCTGTCTGTGATCAACCACCAGACACGAGGAATACAGGCCTCGGCCCTCGGGCACACGAGGCTGGAAGGAATGTAGAGGAGAGTCATACGCCTTTGTCTGGGGAAATTTGCCAGAACAAAAAGGGGTAAAAACTCTTTTCCTTACTCGAAGGAAAGCGCCTTTTTGACCTCTTGAGCCTAGCCTTAGTGCTAGGGCTGAAAGATGACTGAGCCCGGAGTGGCTCTGAGGTCTAGTTCGTAGAATCTGACGAACGTAAGAGGTGAGGACCAACCCGCCGCACTGCAGATGTCCTTGATTGGGACACCTGCCATCAGAGCTTTGGAGGCTGCGACGCCTCGAGTTGAGTGAGCCTTGACTCCCATCGGGGATGGGAGACCAGAGGACTCGTATGCAGTAGAGATGGCATCAACGATCCATTTACTGATAGTAGGCTTGGAAGCCGGGCACCCCCTCTTAGGGGGGCCGTAACAGACAAACAATTGCTCTGATTTACGCCACAGGGCAGCTCTGTGGACATAAGTGTCTAGTGCTCTTACTGGACACATTAAGTTATACTTCCTCTGGTCGTGCTCCACGAATGGAGGAGGATAAAACGCTAGCAGCGTTATTGGCTGTGGTGTTACTGAGGGGACCTTGGGTGTGTACCCAGCTCTTGGGTAGAGGAATGCTTTGGCCAACCCTGGGGCAAAGTCAATATAGGAAGGGGCCACTGAAAGGGCCTGCAGGTCACCGACTCTCTTAAGAGATGTTAGCGCCAACAGCAGTGCTGTTTTTAGGGTAAGCATCCGATCGGAGGCCTCCTCCAGAGGCTCGAAGGGAGGCTTACACAGCGCTTCTAATACCACAGCCAGGTCCCATGTAGGGACTCTCGGTCTTGCACGAGGCCTCAGCCTGAGTGCACCGCGGAGGAAACGTGAGACCAGGGGGTTTCTGCCCACTGAAAGGCCGCCCTGAGGGGCGTGGTAAGCCGATATAGCCGCCACGTACACCTTCAGGGTGGAGTGAGCTAACCCAGCGGACAAACGAGTTTGCAGGAACTCCAGCACTGTACCGATCGGGCAGTGGACTGGGTTTGAGTGGCGTTCGTGACACCATGACGCAAACAGGTTCCACTTTAGGCCATAAAGTTTCCTCGTAGAGGGAGCTCTGGATTGAAGGATGGTCTCAGCAACCTCGGTTGAGAGACCAGCTTCTATGAGTTGTGCCCCCTCAGGGGCCACACCCATAACTTCCATTTCTCTGGGTGGGGGTGGCGTATTGCGCCCCCAGCCTGAGAAAGAAGGTCGCTCCTGACAGGAATCTCCCATGGAGAGCCGTCGAGGAGGGCGATTATATCCGAGAACCATACTCTGGCCGGCCAGTACGGGGCTACTAGCAGCAGCCGTACTCCGTACCGGCGCACTCTTTCCAGAACTCCCGGGAGCAGAGCGATCGGGGGAAAAGCGTACAGACGAAGCCTCGGCCACGTCTGTACCATGGCATCCAGTCCGAGAGGAGCTGGAGGAACTAGAGAGTACCAAAGGGGACATTACGATGTCTCCTGAGTCGCAAAGAGGTCCACCTGGGCTTGACCAAAGACTCTCCATATCTGCTTCACCACCTGAGGGTGAAGCATCCATTCCCCGGGCCTCAGCCCCTGCCTCGACAGGACGTCTGCTCCCACATTGAGACGTCCAGGAATGTGAACTGCTCTCAATGAGAGAAGCTTCCCTTGTGACCACAGGATGATCTGGTACGCCAGCTTGTATAAGGGGCGTGAACGCAGACCTCCCTGGTGGTTTATATAGTAGACCACCGCCGTGTTGTCCGTGCGGACCAGCACGTGACGGTTTCTCAGGTCTGGAAGGAAATGCTTCAGAGCCAGGAACACTGCCAACATTTCTAGGCAATTTATGTGCCAGGAGTGATGCTGGTCGTTCCATAGGCCTTGGGCGGAGCGGCCACTCATGACCGCTCCCCACCCGGTGAGGGATGCATCTGTCGCTAGCGTGACGCGGCGGCAAGGAGCTCCCAGCACTGGACCTTGTAGTAGGAACCAGGGCTTCTTCCACATGACTAAGGCACGTAGGCAGCGCCGCGTGACCTTGATCTTGCGGAATGGGTTCCCCCTCGGGGAAAACCCTTTGGTTTTGAGCCACCACTGCAGTGGTCTCATGTACAGCAGTCCAAGAGGTATCACGTTGGATGCAGCTGCCATAAGACCTAACAGTACTTGGAACTGTTTGACAGTGAGTAGCAGGCCTAGCTTGACCGCATTTACTGCAGTAAGGATCGACTCTATCCGAGCAGGTGACAATCGTGCCTGCATCGTGGTCGAATCCCAGATTACACCTAGATAAGTGGTTCTCTGTAATGGAGATAGCACACTTTTCTTGGCGTTGAGTCTCAACCCCAGCTTTTTCATGTGAGCAAGAACAACATCTCGATGTTGAGCCGCTAACTGTTCTGAACTGGTTAGAATGAGCCAGTCGTCTATGTAGTTGAGTATGCGGATGCCCTGGAGTCGCAATGGAGCCAGAGCAGCATCCACACACTTCGTAAAAGTTCGGGGAGAGAGCGCTAGGCCGAACGGAAGAACTCTGTATTGGTAAGCTTTGCCCCTGAAAGCGAACCTGAGAAACTTCCGGTGTTGAGGAAGGATGGAGACGTGAAAGTATGCGTCTTTCAGATCTATCGTGACAAACCAGTCCTCGGACCTGATTTGGGACACGACCTGTCTGACAGTCAACATTTTGAACTTCAGTTTTCTTACTGAGAGGTTTAGCTGTCTGAGATCTAAAATGGGCCGCAGGCCCCCATCCTTCTTGGGAACAATGAAGTACCGGCTGTAGAACCCGGCTTCTCTGCATTGAGGAGGGACCACCTCGATGGCCTCCTTCCTCAGGAGAGTATTCACTTCCTGTTCCAATACCAGAGCCTGCTCGGGGCCTACCAGAGTAGGAAATACCCCGCTGAAAGGTGGCGGCCTGGCGCCGAATTGAATGGAATAACCTTTCTCTACAGTACGCAGGACCCACATAGAAATATTTGGCAGTAGTTTCCACGCTGCCAGAAATTCTACTAAGGGAACCAGCCTCTCGAGACTGGTCTCTGGATTTATTAGAGGAGCTAACTTGGTGACCTGTAGCAGCGAACTGGCAGGATGCACCTGAAGTGAGCGCTCTCGAGACCCCCGTGGGGGTGGCGAACTCTCTGGTTCCGCTACGTTTCCGGGCGGAAGGACCAGAGAATGATGTTCGCGGGAGACTGCCGCGCCCTGTAACACCGGCAGGGTTAGCTGACGAATCTCCTGAGGGCCCCGAAGAGAGGTGGTCACCGTACTCCTCAGAGGCGGTGAGGCACCTGACTCTTCGAGAGGGGCTGCCCTCATTGGCCCTGGGCCACGACCATCAGGGCCGTTTAGCCGCGGCCCTCTTAGACTGTAGGACGACCCTCAGGTCGGGCCTAGTCTTTGAGGACCCCGGCTTGGAGCGTTGCTGAACCCGCCCTCTAGGCCGCGCCGGAGGGGCACGGGTAGCAACGCTCCTTTTTTGGGTCTCCCTGTGTGAGGAGCTGGAGTGCGGCTGGGGCTGCTCCCGTCCAGCAGCCCCAGAGGAGAAAGTGCGGCGAGGGAGGTAGCGCTGGAACGCCGCTGCCTGCCTACGGGCCTCCTGGTGCCTGTTGACAACTGTGTCAACAGAGTCACCGAAGAGGCCGGAGGGGTGCAGGGGGGCGTCCAGGAGCGTGACCCTGTCCTTCTCTTTCATGTCGGACAGGGTCAGCCAGAGATGCCTCTCCGCGGCCACCAAGGCTGCCATAGACCGCCCAACGGCGCGAGCGGTCTCCTTGGTGGCCCGAAGCGCCAGATCAGCGGTCCTGCGCATCTCTGACACGCTCACCTCCTCGCCATCACTAAGCTCCTTCAGCAGGTCGGCTTGGTACGCCTGGAGCACAGACATGGTGTGTAAACATGCACCAGCCTGACCTGCTGCCGCATAAGCCTTGCCCATCAAGCCTGATGTTACTTTTAATGGCTTGGTGGGCAAGGACGGAGCCTTCAGGGACGATGCCAGGCCGGGAGACAGATAGCTTGCTAGTGTCTGCTCGACCTGAGGCATCACCCTGTAGCCGTATCCCTCCATCCCCCCCACATTACCGTAGTAATCTGAGGCGGGGGAGTAGAGACGAGAGGAATACGGCCTATCCCACGACCTCGCGATCTCTTTATGGAGGTCGGGGAAAAAGGGAAGGCTCCGTTTGGGAGGTGCTGATTTAGCCCGCAGGAAGCGCTCATCAAGCCTGCTCGCCTGGGGCTCTGGATCTGGAGCGGGTGACCAGCTGATGTTGAGCTTGGCCACCGCGCTCGTCAGCACCTCCACCAGCTCCTCATACTGGGGTGAACGGGGGGGCGGTTGTGGGAGGTCAACGCTCTCGATGTCAACCTCCTCGGAGGAAGACAGGAGAAGCGTTGACTCCTCCTCTCGGAGGGAAGGAACCGCAGTGCGGGCTTCCTCATCCAAGAGGAGGTCATACGATCCGCTGGGTGAGGAGAGAGATAGGGGATCACCCGTCTCAACTCCCTCCAGCAGATCTAGCTGCGAACCCCACGAGTGCAGCTGCCGCTCCGCCTCGACGGAAGCGGGGCCAGACCCGCGGGGAACGCTAGTGAAAGCCCCCTCCTCAAAGAGGGCTTTCCGGGAACGGAGCAACCGCAGCGGCATCCGCTCGCACTGCGGGCAGCCAGCCCCCTCAAGGGCTGACCTAGCGTGCTCCGCTCCCAAGCAGACTACACATAGATCGTGTGTATCCCCACCAACAATGAAGCGTTGGCAGGGAGGGACACACCGTCTATGTGGCTGCTGAACCGCCATAGATCGTTCGTTCTTAAAAGAACGTTCGTTCTTAAAAGAACGTTTTCCCCCTGGCATTTCTGCTCAAATAAAAGTAGTGCAATTGGCACTGAAAAACAGCAGAATGCGGATCAGACAGACAATAACACAGAGCGCTCTCGCTGAATGACAAAAGCTGACGCCAGCTTCAAATGCACGTGCTTTTATACTTCCTGGTCGATGACGTCACCGCGCCTGTGACGTCACTCCCGTTTCTCATTGGACGTTGGACATGACTCAGAGTGCGGCCCGCCAATGGCGTTCCCCACAGCGTTTCAGGACGCAGTGTAGAGTTCCCGGAAGGGAACCAGCTATTTTGGACAGCTAAAAACAAATGGCCGTACCCACTCTTACGGTTAAAATAAGGTGGATACAGAAAGGAGCAAAGAACATTTGCATTAGCAAATAACATGACTGATTTAAGTCTATAGAGCGAGTATAAGCACTCTCAAAAACACCTGTTATACAGTGCCTTGCAAAAGTATTCATACCCCTTCATTTTTTTCACGTTTTGTTGCAGCATTATGTTAAACTGCTTTAAATTAGTTTTTCCCCACATCAATTTACACTCCATACACCATAATAACGACAAAGCAAAAACCGGATTTGCAAATTTTACAAATGTATTAAAAATAAAACACTGAAATAAGTACATTGCATAAGTATTCATACCCTTAACTCAGTACATAGTTGAAGCACCTTTACAGCCTAAAGTCTTTTTGGGTATGATGTGACGAGCTTTGCACATCTGCATTTGGCAATTATCTGCCATTCTTTGCCTCACCTTTTCACCTCTCAAGCTCTGTCAGCTTGGATGGGGGCTGGCAGACATTTTCTAGAGTCCTAGTTGTTCCAATTGTCTTCCATTATGGATAATGCTTCTGTGAACCTTCAATGCAGCAGATTTTTTTCTGAACTCTTCCCTAGATCATTGCCTTAACTCAAGTCTGTCACTGAGCTCTACAGGCAGTTATCTTGATCTCAGGACTTTTTGCTCTGATATGCATTTTCAGCTGTTAGACCTTTTCTGAGAGGTGTGTGCCTTTCTAAATCATACTCATTCAAATGAATTTGCCACAGTTTAACTCCACTCAAAGTGTAGTAACATCTAGAAGCAATATGAATGCTCCTAGGCTAAATTTCGAATGTCCCAGAAAATGTTATGAATACTTATGCAGCGGGATCTTTTCAGTTTTTTATTTCTAATAAATTTGCAAAGTTGTTACAAACCTGTTTTGTGCTTTGTTATTATGGTGTATGAGATGTAGACTGATGTGGAAAAAAAGTAATTTAAAGCAGTTTAACATAATGCTGCAACAAAACAAAATGTGAAAAAAAATGAAGGGGTATTAATACTTTTGCAAGGCACTGTAATTATTGAAGTTGCAACCCAGGGTCATGAAAATACATGCCTCTATATACATTTCTGCAACACATGTTCCGTGGCAGTTTCAAAGTAAAAATGTCCAGAGAGTGGCACTAAAGCACATGTTCAATACATAACTATGGCATGTTTTTATTACATTGCTGCTACATTACTAGAGTATCGCTAAAGGTTAATTCTCTATTGTATTAGAAATATCCCCAACACCAAACCCATCCCTAAACCTACCTGATAGTGTTAACAAATGCAAAAGTAATATAAAAACGCATTTGTTGATGCAGCCATGCTATTTTAACTTCCTTAAGCGGATCTGAGCTGTTTTGTCAAAGCATAGTTTCACAGGGTTTCTTACCGGAGCTCTTTGTCTCTTAAGTGCAATGCGCTACTATGCAATGTGCAATGTGAGCTACTAAGCAAACCTACTACCTAATTAGAAAACTAATGCATATGGAGCTGTATAAGTGACAACAGGGTTGTGAAAATATTAAAACTCTGTATCTGTAAATCTGTCTACACTGTATGGGATGAATCTCTTACTTACATTGTACATGTATTTGCACCTTGTTGTTTTTGATGAGGGAATTTGCAAGAGTGCTGAATTCAATCAGTGAGCGTGCATACTAAACAAAATGGAATTTCATCGCATGACTGGCTATTTTATTAATTAAGGCTGTTAGCCTTTGCGGTCACCTGCTCTTAAAATACTCCATCATTTTCGGTCATACAGATACCGATTTTGGTCAAACCTGTAAAGACTACGTCAATTTGTGTGCACTCAGAATAACAATGAAACGTGCTTTTGTAAAATTATGAAAGCAAACAGGATGCTCTTTCTGCCATCTCGGTCTCTGTAAACTTGACACTTTGAAATTCAGTGTATACTTGTCTTACAGACATAAAGATTTAAGGTATCTATTGCCAGTGAAATTTCTACTTTTAACTTACATGAACCAATTCAAATAGAAAAGTAGCTTAAAGTTTAAGCATAAAACTAAGAAAGCATTAGTTTATTAATTGATTATAAAAATATTAGTGCAGTGCAGTTTTTTTTTTTGCATGCTCTTGAGTGCTTATTAGGCTTTGTAGACAATTATAGACTCATTATTTTGATTTATATGGTTTATTAAACGCGCAACTAATAGTTGACTAATGCTTAAAATGAACAGCCCTAGTGTTCATAAACTCAACAGAATCATGTGTGATTGGTTATAATTTGCAATACTATGCAAACGACAGCCATAATGGATTTAGTTAATTGTGCCCCAATTGATTTCCAACCTTTGACCAGCAGCCCTACAGGGGCTCTGCTTATAAGGTCTTTTATTCAGCACAGAGTTGTTCACGAGCTACATGCACAATAAAAAGCTGCTTCATCTTTGACAAACGATAGAACTTGCATAGACATTTGCAATTTTGTTTCTAACAATGGATTGCAGATAAATATCCACCTCTTCCAGTGCTCTTTTTTGTTTCCATTCTCTGCTGCAAAGATCAAGTGCGTGAGTGAAGCGCCCAAATGACTCAAACTGAATTGCGAACAATTTACGTCAATCCCACTGACACATAAGGATTCATCTGTAATATTTAACTGGGGCTCGTGCCCTAACGATGCATGCATGGTTAGATAGATTTTTGTTTAAATTTTAATAACGCTTTGGCTGAGCTTGTTTTTACTATCTCGCTCATTTTTTTTATTTCAGTCTCTCTGTGTCTCTCTTCCTCTCTCTTTCTTTCTCACACACACACACACACACACACACACACACACACACACACACACACACACACACACACACACACATGTTGGGTTTACATGTTTTATGGGGACATTCCATAGGCGTAATGGTTTTTATACTGTACAAACCGTACTTTCTATCGCCCTACACCTACCCTACACCTAAACCTAGCCCTCACAGGAGATTGTGCACACTTTTACTTACCCAAAAAACTCATTGTGCATGATTTATAAGCCTGTTCCCTCATGGGGACCTAAGAAATGTCCCCACAAGGTCAAAATCTACTGGTATTCCTATCCTTGTGGGGACATTTGGTCCCCACAACGTGATGAATACCAGGTACACACACACACACACACACACACACACACACACACACACACACACACACACACACACACACACACACACACACACACACACACACAAAGCAGTCACAATCTGACCTGAAAAAGAGAAAGAAAAGAAAGAGTGGCATGGTGACGGTGGTCGATAAAATCACTTCTCTCTTGAGTCCTCAGTAAGTGAGTTGGCTCTTTCCCACTGCCCTGATGGCCAATCTTGGTAAAGCAGTACCCAGCAGTGTGTGTGTGTGTGTGTGTGTGTGATTCTGGATGCTGTCCATGTCAGGACCTTTATTATGACCAGCGATGGACTCACACACACACACACACACACACACACACACACATAGCTACACATACACACACACACACAAATATCTTTGCACATCAGCACCCATCCTGTCCACAGCTGCCAGCATTTACAAGGAGCGATTTTATGCTGTGTTATCGACCTTTAAACTTTTTCCATTTACACCCCACTCTCTCTTCTCATAGACCTTGTCTTTAGTTTGGTTGGTCTCCTCTGCACATTACATATAGAGGGACTGCTAAGAGTACTTGTTTGTCAGTTCTGCCGATTGCTTCTGCCTTTTTTCTATTAAACTACTGGTTCAGCTCTCTCCAGCCCATGGTCCACAGTCTCTTTCAACCTTTTTGCCTAGTTTTGTACAAATTGGAGCTGCAAGACTTTAGTTACCAGTGTCATGCTTTGGAGGGAGAGCAAAGACTTAAGTCTCAAAGTCATTCATCTTAGAACTTAATGAAATCTGACTTTTCATTTTACATTCTTACAAAAAGCTTTAACGCTTGATCAAACTAAGGGCTTCAAGTACAGACTTTCAGAGCAGCCACACCACGTTGTAATGTTAATCTCACCATATTAATATCTGTACCTCAGTTGCCCATGGAGACAAGGAAAAATTGTGCACTCTTATGAGGCGAATATTAAAGTGAGTTGGAAAACAAGGCATTTTACCTGTGTATTGAGGGCTGTCAATTATTTAAAAAAATGGTACTCAGTGAGTCAGTCAGTGTAGTGGTGCAGCCATGCTCAGTGACCAAGGTTTGAATCTGAATTTTGTCAAAAAGACAAATAATTAAAAGACGTAATTGTGATGAGTAAATGATACATTCTTGTGTTTGATCTTTCTGTTTTGATATTTTTAATTTAGTTTCTGTACATGATGGCTGACCATAGTGCCTCAGGTTATCTCTACATCTCCTGTTTTAGTTTGGTTTACTGTGGTTCTTAGATTTCATGAAACTCATAACAATTAGCAGCCTGCTCAATACTTATTGGTTTGTTTATAAGAAAACAAATGGAGTCTTTTCATTCAAGCAGCAGTCATTCGTAACTAATGTGCTTCCACAACCTGTTGCCTGCATTAGTCTTTCAGTGAATGTTAGTGCAATGTGGAGCCCTGAATATTAGGGCTAATGTAATGTAATGTTTGTTTTTTTTTTTAACTAAATATAATCATTAAACTTTCAACTTCTATAGAAAAAATATTGATCACATAAGATGTTGTCCTCACAGAACTCAAAAGGATAAATCACAAAGAAATCAAAATCACCCTTGTTCCAAACCCATAAGATTTTTAATTATCTTCAAAAGAAGATATTTTTATTGAAACCTGAGAGATTTTTGTTGTAATGCTTAAAAATTCATCAAAAGATCCATGAACTGAACCGTTTAAATCAAGGCTTCTAAAGAGACATGGTTAATTTACATGATGAACAGTTTTTTTTATTATTATTTTAGACTAGTATTCAGGTCCTCTCGAATTCTGTGATCCTACATACCCAGGGATGTGCCAATTTCAGGTCTCTCCAGAGATGTTCAATAGGATTTGAGTCAGGGCTCTCGCTGGGCCACTCTAAGACATTCACGGAGTTGTCCCTAAGTCACTCCTGTGTTACATAGGCTGTGTGCTTAGGGTCATTGTCATGTTGGAAGGTGAACCGTCTGCTCAGTCTGAGGTTCTGAATGCTCTGGACTGGGTTTTCATTAAGGCTATCTCAATATTTTGGTGCACTGACCTTTTCTTCTACTCTGAATAGTTCCTTAGTCCCTGACACTGAAAACAGCCCCGCAGCATGAGGCTGCTACCAGCACACTGTACTTTTAGGATAGTGCTTTGCAGGTGATGAGCAGGACTGGTTTCCTTCAAGCGGTTGTGTTTGTCCTTCTGAAGGTTTTTCCCCACCTGCATATATGATCATGGAGCTCAACTAGAGTGACCATCAGCTTCTTGCTCACCAGTCTAGCCAAGGCCCTTCTCCATCAATTGCATAGTTTGGCTTGGCGACCAGCTCGTGAAAGAGTCCTGGTTGTGCCAATCTTTTTCCATTTGACAATTATGGAAGCCACTGTGCTCTTGGGAACCTTCAGTGCAGCAGAATTTTTTTGTAATCTTCCCTAGATCTGTGCCTTGATACAATCCTGTCTCTGAGCTCTGCAGGCAGTTCCTTCAACCTCACCCTGCTGAAAAAAACAGCATATGCTGGTTAGGTATGTTTTGGTGCTGGGATGCTGGTTTTAGCTGGTATATGCTGGTCCTTTGCTGGTTTATGCTGGTCCTTAGCTGGTTAATGCTGGTCCTTTGCTGGTTTATGCTGGTCATGTTGCTGGTCAAGGACCAGCATAAACCAGCAAAGGACCAGCATTAACCAGCAACATGACCAGCATAAACCAGCAAAAACCAGCAAGGGACCAGCATAAACCAGCAAAGGACCAGCATATACCAGCTAAAACCAGCATCCCAGCACCAAAACATACCTAACCAGCATATGCTGTTTTTTTTCAGCAGGGCATGACTTGGTTTTCGCTCTGATATGCATTGTCAGCTGTGACGCCTTTTATAGAGAGATGTGTGCCTTTCCAAATCATGTCCAATCAATTTAATTTACCACAGGTGGACTCCATTCAAGGTTTAGAAACATCTTAGCAATGATCAAGAGATATAGGAGGCACCTGAGCTAAATGTCAATGTTTCGCAATGGTTCTGAATACTTATGTAAATGTGATATTTCAGTTTTTTTCTTTTTAATAAATTTACAGACATTTAAAAAAAATCTATTTTTACTCTGTTTGTCATTATGAGGCACAGAGTGTAGATTAATGAGAAAACATAAGAAAACAATGAATTTAAACGAACGTACTATTAAGCTGTAACATAGCAAAAAAAAAAAAAAAAATGAAGGGGGTCTGAATACTTTCTGAATGCACTGTATATATTCGTATATAACACATATTGCATTTCTTACCTGTTACTGCCATAATGACCCATTTAAAAATGTTGACATGCTTTTCTTCTCCACTCGCTGTGGTTAGCAGTTATGAAATATTGTTCTTGTAAATACACAGCATTTCAACAATAAATATGCATGGCAATTGCAGTTTAACAGTTACTGTACAGTGTTCAGCGGTGGTCAAAAAGTAGTTAAATTGTGAATTTTGAATCAGTTTCTTCCTGTAAACTCTGAAATGTGGATTCAGATGGAAATTAAATTATCACACGACCTTGGTGTTGGTAAACAGTGGGTAATTCGGCCAGGGAAAAACACAGACATTCTGGATTTGGATAGCAATAAATTCAGACTAACCTCTGTAAATGCTGATAATATGCTATAAATAGCTTACGTCCCCACGAGAAACAATTACTGTCCGGATAGGGCTATAGAGCACATCAACAAATGGAACCTCACTGGTTTTAAAGTCAAGCAAGTAAGTTTGAGCTTCCTTTTATGCTTAAAAAAATAAAAATAAAAAATACCCTAAATTAAGTCATTGTATAATGTGTCTCTTTAGAAGAGACTTCATAAAGTCTCTTTAGAAAACTCTTAGTAGTTTCTTTTTAAAATCTCTTGAGTTTCATTATCTCAATTTGTTTTTTGAAGATGAACAGTCTTATGGGTATGAGTAAATGATGACACAATAAAAAATTTTGGTAGAACTAACCATTTAAGAACCCATGAAAGTGCTTAAAGTGTCCAACTTTATTTCCTGTGCTAAAAATAAAGTAAAACATCGAAGGACCTTATATCCATTCCTTTAATCATCAGCAGGTCACGATATCCTACTTGCTAGTCACTAGTGCAAGTATTATACTAGAGAGCATCTGATTGCTGATGCTTCAAGAAACCTACCTGCAAAGCTAGTACCGTTAAAAGTTTTAGGCACTTGTGTAAAAATGCTGTAAGATGATGATGCTGCCAGAAATAATGTCATAAATAGATTTTCTTTATCAATTAACTTCTATTAACTATATTAAATCAACATTTGGTGTGCTCATCCTTTGTGTTTAAAGCAGCTTTTGCCCTAGGTGCACTCGTGCATGGTTTTTTTCAGGTAGCTTTGCAGGAAGCATCTTGGAGACGTTGACACAGTTCTTCTGTAATTTATTTAGTCTGTCTCAGTTTGTTCTGTTTCTGCATGTCATTCCCGACAGACTGGATGATGATGAGATCAGATCTCTGTGTGGAGCACTGGCGGTTGTCAGATTCTTTGTGCAAACAAAAATCTCACTGGATTATTACAATTAATTGCAAATGTAAACTGATATTCCTACCAACACAATTTTTAGCTGGTGACAATACTAGTGTTATAACAACAATTTTGGCCACCGCTGTATATGTTGTACATTTTTAGGAGCAAACTAACACAGCCTCAAAGCTAACACACAGACTTCATGCCACAAATTCGTATTCTGATTTGTAGAGCACTGTGATCCTGATGTATTAATATCCACATTCTGCCTGCAGATAATACAAAAGAATTCAGATGATGAAAAACAAACCAAATCAGGCGTGTACAGATGCATAAAGTAATCATCAGAAGTCATTGAGCAAATGAGGTTGTGATGGTTGAGTTGGTGTTAAACTCAAAATGCCTACTGAGATTTGGCCTGCGAAGCAAGTGATCTGCACAGTCCAAGCTGTTATTTGTGATGCCTCAGAACACACACATAAACACACACACAAAGGCAAACTGTAACACAAAAGCAACACCTTAAGACATGACTGATGGGATGCTCTGAAGAGGGTATATTTACTTAGCAGACAGCTAACAGCTAATGTTTGATGATTGCCACCGCACACACATCTTTAGCTGTCAATATGAGCTTCTGTGGTTGAGTGCTGAGACTGAAGTCTCATGTGAAGGAATAGTGTGTGCGTGTTCATTTATCTGTATGAGAAGCCTCAGGGGACTAGTTGAGGGAAAGCAACACACATCATTAGCATTCTCAGAGAGATATAAAGCTGAAAAATTCAGGATTAACTCCCCAAGTGCTGACATGCTCTACTTCTGTCAACATGTTATAAAGTCACAGCAGACATTACATAAATCACTGCTCCACCGGTACTTAGACCAATAAACGCATTTACATAAATTAGCTTATTCATAATTCACCTTCATGACGCACACTGTCATCGTATTAATGGTTGGTGGGTTCACGTACACAGAACTTAAACAGCTTTCACTCTAATTCATTCATGTTCTCTCTCACTGGTTTATTCATCCGTCCGTCCATTCATCCATCAACCCTACCGCCCACCTTGATGGAAAAATTACCATCAGCATAACAGCTTTTGTGAAATCTTGCTGGTGAATCTTCATGTGGCCATAATCTTGGCTGGCCGGCGGTAAGTGAAGCAGAAAATCATATTTCAGAGCAATTTAAAGTTCCTCCCATGCATAGTTAATAAAACACTGCTTAGATATTTGATGACAGAGAATGCCTGAGCCCGGATATAAGTGATGTAATCCACCAGCAGGACTCCATCAAGAATTTAATTTCATTTGAAAGTCCCATAATGAAATGTTGCCTTGTGTTTTTGCAATTGCAAGGATTTGAAAATTAGAGATGTTATGCTTTAAATATGCAACAGAATGAGCTGTTTTGTGTAGAATCTCATTCTTGTTAAAGATGTTTCTCATTTGGTTTGAGCTAGAATGATCAACATTCATTTGTTACCATTAGTTTAAGGACTATTTCAGTCTAAAACAAATTAACATTTATGCCACTGATAACTTTCAAAGCTCTATGACTAGATCAGTGAAGGCATAGTTCACACAAAAAGGAAAATTCTGACATTGTTTTTACGCACCCTTGTGTCATTCTCAGAATTCAAAGATATTTTCAATATTATGTCATATTTTTGTCAATCCATTGAAAAAAATAAAAAAAATGAAGAAAGACATTGTAAAAGTAATCGGGCAGTTTAGTCCAAGCCTTGTAAAGAGTTGAACAGCATTAATTTAGGGTTTTATTCACATATAAACACTGATCAATTAACACACATAGACCACATCAAATATAGTAAACAGAAGCTTAACCGTGTGTAACATCAAACTTCACTGACTCTTGCTGAATCTCAAAAGAAAATTGGTTCTCATGCATCAAGCACATGTTTAAGCTTATTAAACATTTATCATTTTTGGCTCAAGAATCTGGGATATTTTCTGAATGGTTCCAACTCAGTTGATTCCTTAGGAAATCCACTGCCACTAAGATCTAAAGTGGATGTCTACGCAAACACCTGAAGCAATCTTTTGCGTGTATACGACACTCATTGTTTACACAGTGCACAGAGATTGTGGGTATAGCAGCTAATCAAAATGGTACTTACTTGCGCTTATCCTGATTGTTTAAACCGATTTAAAGCTAAAAGATTGCGTTTGCTTGCGCAAACTCATCCGGGGCTGTTGACTTTTCACCGATTTCCCCTTCCGGCGTTTGCGTATACTACGCCAGAGCGTGTACACAGGTAAGGCGCCAGATGCTGAGTGCGTGCTCAGGACAGTTGGACATTGCTGTGTATCAAAGGTAAAAAATTATATAAATACTGTTCAGTTTTTTTGCAAAAAACGATCTTTTCGTGTCTTAGGACATCAATGTATCGTCACGAATCACAGGGTTTAATTTGGATTTGTCTGTGCATGTTTTTTTTTTTTTTTTACTTTCAAAGGTTTGGTGCCCATTCGCTGCCATTATATGACTAACAGACTGCAACCAGTTTGAGTTAAAAATCTTTGTTTGTGTTCTACTGAAGAAACAAAGTCACCTACATCTTGGATGCCCTGGGAGTAAGCAGATAAACATCAAATTTTCATTTGTGGGTGAACTATCCCTATAACCGTGTGTAACAACAAACTTCACTGACTTGCTGAAGCTCAAAAGAAAATTGGTTCTCAGACATCAAGCACGCATGTTTAAGCTGATTAAACAATTATAATTTTTGGCTGATCTACACATTTACACATTTACACATTTATTCATTTAGCAGACGCTTTTATCCAAAGCGACTTACAATTGGGAATACAACAAATAATTCATCCTAAGGAGGCAGATCGACATAGGAAGTGCTCAAAAGTACCATATGTCAGGCGTTGTCAGATGAGTATGGGCTAGAAAGGGAAGATCAGGAAAGAGAGGAGAATTGTTTTTTTTGTTTTTTTTTTTTCAGATAGTCAGATAGTGTCGAAAAAGATGGGTTTTCAGCAGTCGCTTGAAGACAGTAATGGAGTCAGCGTTTCGGATGGGGGTGGGAAGATCATTCCACCAGGCAGGGACATTGAAGGAGAATGTTTTGGAAAGTGATTTCATGCCTCTCTGTGGTGGTACAATAAGGCGTCTTTCGCTAGAGGATCTCAGACTTCTGGAGGGAGTGTAGATGCGTAGTAGTGAATGGAGGTAGGCCGGTGATGAGCCGGTGGCTGTCCTATAGGCCAGCATCAGTGTCTTGAATTTGATGCGTGCTGTAACCGGTAGCCAGTGCAGGGATATGAAGAGAGGTGTGACATGGGCCTTCTTTGGCTCATTGAAGACGAGCCGTGCTGCTGCATTCTGAATCATTTGTAGAGGCCTGATTGTACATGCTGGAAGACCAGCTAAAAGAGCATTGCAATAGTCCAGCCTGGAAATGACCAGGGCCTGGACAAGGAGTTGTGCAGCATGCTCTGTTAGGAAGGGCCTGATCTTTCTGATGTTGTGCAACGCAAACCTGCAGGATCGAGCAGTTTTAGCTATATGTTCTTTAAAAGTCAATTGGTCATCAAAGATTACACCAAGATTTCTGGCTGAAGTCGATGGGGTAATTGTTGATGAACCTAACTGGATGGAGAAGTCATGTTGTAAAGTTGGAGTGGCGGGAAAGACAAGGAGCTCAGTTTTAGCTAGATTGAGCTGAAGATGGTGTTCCTTCATCCATGCAGAGATATCCGCCAGGCAGCCAGAGATCCTTGCAGCTACTGATAGAGCTGTGTGTCATCAGCATAGCAATGGTAGGAGAAGCCATGTGCCTGTATGATGGGGCCCAGAGATGTAGTGTATATGGAGAAGAGGAGGGGTCCAAGAACTGATCCCTGAGGAACCCCAGTGACCAGTTGATGAGTTTTGGAAACCTCCCCTCCCCAGGCCACTCTGAAAGACCTACCAGAGAGATAGGATTTGAACCAGCGAAGTGAAGTCCCTGTGATGCCCAACGATGAGAGGGTAGACAGAAGGATCTGGTGATTTACCGTGTCAAATGCTGCAGAAAGGTCCAGTAAGATGAGTACTGATGATTTGGAATCAGCTTTTGCAATCCGCAGGGCTTCAGTGACAGACAGTAGTGCCGTCTCAGTTGAATGGCCACTCTTGAACCCTGACTGGTTAGCATCCAATAGGTTGTTCTGTGAGAGAAATAAAGATAGCTGGTTGAAGACAGCTCGTTCCAGTGTTTTTGCTATGAACGGAAGGAGAGAGACAGGTCTATAGTTGTCTATGAGTGAAGTGTTAAGTGTAGGTTTTTTGAGCAGTGGGGTTACCCGGGCCTGCTTAAATGTAGTGGGGAAAGTGCCTGTGAGAAGAGATGTGTTGATGATGTGTGTGAGCGCTGGTAGGATTGTAGGAGAGATTGCTTGGAGAAGGTGTGAGGGGATGGGGTCTAAAGGACATGTCGTCGGATGGCTGGAGAGGAGAAGTTTGGTTACTTCTGCCTCAGAAAGGGGATGGAAGGAGAAGAGGGGAGTTTCAGCCGTGGGTGTGGTCAGTTTTAGTTCCTGTATATGTGGAGCTGAGAACTTATTACTGATAGATGTAGTTTTTTCTGTAAAAAATGTGGCAAAATCATCAGCTGTTATAGAAGTGGTGGGAGGTGGTGGAGGGGGACAGAGCAGTGAATTAAAAGTTTTGAAAAGGTTGCGTGTGTCCGGAGCATTGTTGATCTTGTTGTGGAAGTATGAAGATTTGGCAGTATGGACATGGGTAGAGAAAGATGACAGCAGAGACTGATACATACTCAAGTCAGATGGATCCTTAGATTTGTGCCATTTTCTCTCAGCTGCCCTAAGTTTGGACCGATGCTCACGAAGAACATCGGATAGCCAAGGGTTGGAAGGAGCAGCCCGTGCTGGCCTGGAGGAGAGAGGGCATATTTCATCTAGGCAAGAAGTAAGAGTGGAACATAACGTGTCGGTTGCTGCATTAGTATCCAGAGATGTGAAGTGGGTAGGAGAGGGAAGAGAGGAGGATATTGATGAAGAAAGATGGGAGGGTGAGAGAGAGCGTAGGTTTCGTCTAAAAGTAACGGGTAGGGGGGGTGGGGGTGCACAAGTAGCAAGATGTAGGTTTAGTGTAATGAAGAAATGGTCAGAGATGTGAAGGGGTTTGACCACAATGTCGTCTGAAGTACAGTTTCGTGTGTAGATGAGATCAAGTTGGTTGCCGGATTTATGAGTGTATGCAGTGGTAGTGCGTTTTAGGTCAAATGAAGCAAGAAGTGAATGGAAGTCTGCAGCATAGGGTTTGTCCAGATGCATGTTAAAATCTCCAAAGACCAGAAGTGGGCTGCCATCTTCTGGAAAAGAGGATAGCAGCCCATCCAGCTCTTCTAAGAAGATGCCAAGTTGACTAGGAGGGCGGTAAATGACCACAACATGGAGTTTGATAGGAGATGTTATAGTGATTGTATGAGATTCAAATGAGTTATAATTGCATAGAGGAGAATGGGTTGAGTATTTCCAGTTGTTGGAAATCAGAAGTCCCGTACCCCCACCCCTTCCAGTCTGACGAGGGGTGTGAGAGAAGGAGAATTTATTAGATAGAGCAGCTGGGGTTACAGAGTCATCTGGACGTATCCAGGTCTCAGTCAAACCTAGGATGCTCAGGCCAGATTGCAAGGAAAATGCCGAAATGAAGTCTGCTTTGTTGACAGCTGATCGACAGTTCCAAAGTCCAACCGTGAAAGAGAAAGGTTCAGTGGAAGAGGTGTGTATTGGACGCAGGTTAGAGAGATTGCGTCGGCGTGTGCGTGTGATGTTAGTGCGGTGTGTAGAGAGCACCGGAATGAGTTGGAAACACATGATAGAGAAGGACAGAAAGAAGAGTGAGAAAAGGAAAGGAGTACTTAAGTGCGTTGTCGGTGTCGTTGCTCGGAGAAGTCGCGCAGGAAAAGTCGCAGTCTTTACTCTTGTCGGTCTTCAAAGTCGCGCAGGAAAAGTCGCAGTCTTTACTCTTGTCGGTCTTCAAAGTCGCGCAGGAAAAGTCGCAGTCTTTACTCTTGTCGGTCTTCACGCGAGGAGGCTGAACGCTTCCGCTGACGCTTCAGCGTCAGCTGGTATGACACCGTAAAATACACAACCAAACAAAGCTTTACTGAAACAGCTAGGGACGCCTCCTGGGCTCAGTACAGCCGCAAATGTATTGCACGCACGCAAAATGTCTCTAATCGAAACTTAAATGCAACCAACTTCGCACTTCTAATTGCTCTGGAAGGGCGCGATATGAATAACCAAAGCTTCCCTTGGCCGTCCGCTCAGTTTTGAATTTTAATAAGCACAATCAAAACTACTATTAAACGCAGAAACCGCTAGCAAGGCAAATAACAGACCAACGAGTGCTTAATTAACAGCAGCTTAATGTAAATATAAACGAATACCCTAGTTAAATAAATATAAGAGTGCTTTTAACCACAGCGCAATGTAAACAGAACGAATAAATGAACGAATCCAACGACAGAGTGCTTTTAACAGCAGATCAATGTAAACAGAACGAATAAATGAACGAATCCAACGACAGAGTGCTTTTAACAGCAGATCAATGTAAACAGAACGAATAAATGAACGAATCCAACGACAGAGTGCTTTTAACAGCAGATCAATGTAAACAGAACGAATAAATGAACGAATCCAACGACAGAGTGCTTTTAACAGCAGCACAAAGCAGACTGAAACGAATAAATTAATAAATTCAAACGAGTGCTTTTAACTGCAGCTCAATGTAACGTTCGCCTATTAAAATAGTATTTAAGCAGCAACTTACCCGCAGTCGTTCTTTCTCCTCTGAGGATTGGAATCACTCATCTAACTCTTTGAGTCAGTGTATTAAACTCAAAATGGTTCCAACTTAGTCGATTCCTTAAGAAATCCACTGCCACTGAGATCTAAAGTGGATGTCAAGTTTTTAGTAAAAAAAAAACAAAAAAAAAAAACAAGCTAAAATATGATCAGTTTGTCACACACTGGTATTTTTTTTGGATTGGAAGACTTGGATTATAGTGCACAAGTTGTATGGACTACTTTTATGGTGTTATGGTGTCATTCACTCTCATTATATTAAAATGTTGGTAACACTTTCTATGAAGCCCGTATTTATAATACATTATAAGGGTATTTCTAAGGCATTATAATGAATGCATAATGCATTATAAAAAAACTTATAATATGTTATACCATCTCATGAATAATCGTAACAACAATTATAATACATTATAATACTTGAGTATTTGAGGTTATAACTATATCATGTTACATTTATTTTTTACATTATATTACATTTTATTTTGATGGTCCACTTATTCTATTTACTATAAGCTTAAACTTTCCAACTACATTTCACTCTTAAAGTATTAGTAGACTTAGGTTAAGGTTAGGCTAGGTAGAAGGTTCATGTACTTGCAAAGTTACATATAATATAATATAATATAATATAATATAATATAATATAATATAATATAATATAATATAATATAATATAATATAATAGTTTATCTTTTGGGGAAACATCTAAATTTAGTGTTAGCATATATTTTGCATACTACTAATGATAATTACTGCTAGCTGACATGGAGTTGCAGAGTTACTTATCAAAAGCTGTCTAAAGGGTATCATCAAAATAATCAAACTGATAAAACAAATGTGTCATTACACATTTATCTGATCTGATGCCTGATCTTAGGGGTTCTTTGGGAAATATTATTATAATTACTTATAAGTGGTCTTTGTATGCTTTAAGTAAAGTGACATGAGTAAAATGGCAAGATATGAGACTTATAATACGTTATAACTATGAGGAGGTAATCATACTCTTAAAAGCTATAACCACAAATAAGTAAAAATTATAATACATTAAAACTGTTTTTATGAATACTCATGAGATGATATAACATATTATAAGGTTTTTTATAATGCATTATGCATTCATTATAATGCCTTAAGAATACCCTTATAATGTATTATAAATACGGGCTTCATAGAAAGTGTTACCTCGTTCCAAACCCGTATGACCTTTGTTCATCTTCAGAACACAAATTAAGATATTTTTGCTGAAATCTGGGTGCTTTCTGACCCTGCATAGACAGCAACATAACTGACACGTTTAAGGCCCAGAAAGGTAGTATGATATTGTTAAAGTAGTCCATGTGACATCAGTGGTTCAACCATAATTTCATGAAGCTACGAGAACACTTTTTGTGTGGAAAGAAAACCAAAATGCTGACTTTGTGACGCATGTGTGTTGTGCTGCTGACGCAGGAGCTGGTGTTCTGATATAGAACCCAGATGCCCTGTGCCTTGTTTACAAGCAGAGGACGACATGCTGTACATAAAACTGTCTTTGTAAACATGTCTGAAGATTTTGACAGAGAGGATGACTTGCAATTGTTTTGCCCAGCATTACTTATTTGAATGAGAATATACAGACGATGAGCTAAGAGAAATGGACGCTCTACGTCAGAACATTGTTATGCATCGTGCTAGTCTTGTGAACACATGTCGAAGACTGACACGGAAGAGAAGCAATCGTTGAATAAAGTAATTATTTTTGTTTTCTTTGTGCACAAAAAGTATTCTTGTAGCTTCATAACATTACGATTGATGTCACATGGACTATTTTATCAATATCCTTGACTTTCTGGGCCTTGAATGTGTCAGTTGTGTTGCTGTCTATGCAGGGTCAGAAAGCTCTCGGATTTCACAGAAAATATCTTCATTTGTGTTCCGAAGATGAACGAATGTCTTATAGGTTTAGAACAACATGAGGGTGAGTAATTAATGACAGAATTTTCATTTTTGGGTGAACAATCCCTTTTAATTTTCAGAGTATAATGAGCATTGTTTCCTAATCTAAATAAGATCATTGATGGTCTTTTGGGTGTTCATGTACAGTAGAACAAAAACAACAGAAGCTGCTTACTGACCCTAACTTAAACACCCCCCCCCCCACACACACACACTGGGATAGGTTAACACATCAGCAAACTGCAGAAACAGAAGAAACACCCTCCTTCACCACTGAGGCCAAGGAGAGTCATGCATATCAGGGCTGATGCGGAAGAAGCCAAACATCCAGAGTGCTTATTATGAGTTCGAAATTACTCTAATGAAGGGGAAAGTGGTTTCCAAATGATGCTGTCCTCTCTGCAAAGGTTAAACTGATGATGAGGTTCTTCCACTGCACATTATTATTAATTCCACTGTTACAGCATTGTGTTGATATGTGAATGCATGTGGTTTTCCAACAGTGTAGCAATTGCACCAATACAGTGATTATTGTGTCACTCTGGGTCTTCTTAACACGGGTATATTTATAAACTCATGAACGATAAGATACTACAGAATATCTATTACTGTATGTAGGCATCTTCATTATATAGGGATCATATATTACAAATGAAGCAAAGAAACAGGTACGCTGTGACACTTGCTTCATATCTATCAACAACGGCTTACAAGAGCCTGATCTCATGACGAACCTACCGAACTGTTGGAATATTTTCGAGACGCAAAGTACATACCACGATTTTCAAAGAATTACTCAACCAACATTTACTGTAAAACATCCACGGTTTCCAAAACATGTAAAACATTACAAAAACCTTTTACAAAACGCTAATGCTCTTACTAATTTGGACTTCAATATGAACATCAGTGTGTGTTTTCCATCTATTCCATGATTTGTATATATTTTTACATATACAGTGCCTTGCGAAATTATTCATTCCCCTTCATTTTTTTTCCACATTTTGTTTTGTTGCTGCCTTATGTTAAACTACTTTAAATTACTGTTTTTCCCACATCAATCTACACTCCCTACTTCATAATGGCAAAGCAAAAAATAGGTTTTTAACATTTGTGCAAATTTATTAAAAATAAAAAACTGAAAAGATCCCGTTGCATAAGTATTTATACCCTTTTCTGGGACACTCGAAATTTAGCTCAGGAGCATTCATATTGTTCTAGATGTTACTACACTTCGAGTGGAGTTAAACTGTGGCAAATTCATTTGAATTAGTATGATTTAGAAAGGCACACACCTCTCAGAAAAAGGTCTAACAGCTGAAAATGCATATCAGAGCAAAAACCATGTCCTGAGGTCAAGATAACTGCCTGTAGAGCTCAGTGACAGACTTGCGTTAAGGCAATGATCTAGGGAAGAGTTCAGAAAAAAATCTGCTGCATTGAAGGTTCACAGAAGCATTATCCAAAATGGAAGACGATTGGAACAACTAGGACTCTAGAAAATGTCTGCCAGCCCCCATCCAAGCTGACAGAGCTTGAGAGGTGAAAAGGTGAGGCAAAAAATGGCAGATAATTGCCAAATGCAGATGTGCAAAGCTTGTCACATCATACCCAAAAAGACTTGAGGCTGTAAAGGTGCTTCAGCTATGTACTGAGTTAAGGGTATGAATACTTATGCAATGTACTTATTTCAGTGTTTTATTTTTAATAAATTTGTAAAATTTGCAAATCAGTTTTTTTGCTTTGTCATTATTATGGTGTATGGAGTGTAAATTGATAGCCTGGGTGTCCCCATGCTGCCTTCCACGCAGCGCGATTTTATTCACGCTGGAAGGCAGCAGGCGAACAAGATGGCGCCGCGAATGGCAGCCTCTGTGCTTAGCTCTCCAGTTGTTTTAATGTTTTTGTTCGTTTTTCCTGTTTTTTGTTTTGCAAACACGATCAGTTTTACAAGGGATGAACTGCTAAACATTAGGCAGAACATACCACAAAATCTCCTACCGGTTTTTGATTATTCGGACGTTTTGCTCAACATCATAGTTGGCGGAGCGGCGGCGCTTACCAAAGGCTTCAGGACGCGCAGGACGCGGGGGAAGCGCGCCGGCGCGCTCGTGAAGCTTCGTCAGCGTGGATTCAGGATGACACTGCCAGGCATACATTTGGCGAATCTCCGGTCTCTACCAAACAAAACGGACAAACTCCTTCTGCTCTCCCGGACAAATAAGGACTTCTCACAGTCTGCTGCTCTGTGTTTCACGGAAACCTGGCTGAACGCGGCTATACCGGACAGCGCGATTCATCTCCCGGGATATCAGCTGTTCAGAGGAGACCGCGACGCAGAATCGACGGGGAAATCGCGCGGCGGCGGGACGTGCTTTTACATCAATGAGAGGTGGTGTACAGATGTAACAGTGTTAAAGAAAATATGCTGTTCTGATGTTGAAGCGCTTTTCATAAACTGTAAGCCGTTCTATTCGCCGCGAGAGTTTTGCTCGTTCATTCTCGTGAGTGTGTACATTCCACCGCAAGCGCACGTGAGCCTGGCGTTACAGAAACTCGCTGATCACATCACAGAGACAGAACAACAACACCCGGACTCTGTTTTAATCATTCTTGGGGATTTTAATAGAGCAAATCTCTCCCGTGAACTCCCAAAATACAGACAGCACATCACATGTCCGACCAGAGATAGAAATATATTGGACCACTGTTACACCACAATAAGGAATGCATATCACTCTGTCTCACGGGCAGCTTTGGGACTTTCTGATCACTGCCTGGTTCATCTTATACCAACCTACAGGCAACAACTTAAATCTGCTAAACCTGTAGCAAAGTCTGTAAAGAGATGGACCAACGAAACAGAGCGGGCTTTACAAGCCTGTTTCGAATGTACTGATTGGAGTGTTTTTGAAGCTGCTGCTACTGATCTGGACGAGCTTACAGAGACTGTTACTTCATATATCAGTTTCTGTGAGGATTTATGCATTCCTACCAGGACTCGCTTAACTTACAACAACGACAAACCATGGTTCACTGCAAAACTCAGACAGCTTCGTCATGTCAAAGATGATGCTTACAGGAAAGGGGACAAAGTCTTGTATAAAGAGGCCAAATACACACTGGAAAAGGAGATCAAAGTGGCAAAGAGAAATTATTCCGAAAAGATAAGGAACCAATTTCATTCCAGTGACTCTTCATCAGTGTGGAAAGGTCTAAAACACATCACCAATTACAAGACATCATCCCCCAGCACTTTGCAGAATCAGCAACTGGCAGACGATCTGAACGAGTTCTATTGTCGGTTTGAAAAGACACCATTTACACCTCCAACATCACCCCTCTCCCCCACTCCGGTAACACCCATTCAAATCAGTGAAGATGAGGTGCGCAAGGTCTTCAAAAAGAACAAAAGAAGAAAGGCACCAGGCCCTGACGGTGTCACACCAGCCTGTCTGAAAACCTGTGCAGATCAGCTGGCACCCATTTTCTCACAGATCTTCAATAGGTCTTTGGAGTTGTGTGAAGTCCCCGCCTCTCTCAAACGTTCTGAAATCATCCCCATTCCAAAGAAACCCAAAATAACAGGACTTAACGACTACAGACCTGTGGCGCTAACATCTGTCGTCATGAAGTCGTTTGAGAAACTGGTTCTGGCTTATCTGAAGGACATCACCAGACCCTCACTGGACCCCCTGCAGTTTGCTTATCGAGCAAACAGGTCTGTAGATGATGCAGTGAACATGAGTCTACATTTCATACTGCAGCATCTGGACAAATCAGGGACTTACGCGAGGATCCTGTTTGTGGACTTCAGTTCAGCCTTCAACACTATCATCCCAAACCTCCTCCTGCCCAAACTAACTCAGCTCTCTGTGCCCACATCAGTCTGTCAGTGGATCAACAGCTTCCTGACAGACAGACAGCAGCTAGTGAGGCTGGGAAAATTCTCATCCAGCACCCGTACTATCAGCACTGGCGCCCCTCAGGGTTGTGTCCTCTCCCCACTGCTCTTCTCCCTGTATACAAATGACTGTACCTCCAAAGACCCCTCTGTCAAGCTCCTGAAGTTTGCAGACGACACCACACTTATCGGCCTCATTCAGGACGGTGACGAGTCTGCTTACAGACAGGAGGTAAAAGAGCTGGCTGTCTGGTGCAGTCATAACAACCTGGAGCTGAACACGCTCAAAACTGTGGAGATGATCATAGACTTCAGGAAAACCCCCCCTGCTCTCCCCCCACTCACCATCATGAACAGCACTGTAAACACAGTGGAGTCATTCAGGTTCCTTGGAAATACCATCTCTCAGGACCTGAAGTGGGACATTCACATAGACTCCATTGTGAAAAAGGCCCAGCAGAGGCTGTACTTCCTCCGCCAGCTGAGGAAACTCAACCTGCCACAGGAACTGCTGAAACAGTTTTACTCTGCCATCATTGAATCCGTCCTCTGCACTTCAATTACCATCTGGTTCAGCTCAGCTACAAATTCTGATCTCAGAAGACTACGTCGGATAGTCCGGACTGCTGAGCGAATCATTGGTACAACCCTCCCTACCCTTCAAGATCTCTACTTATCCAGAGTACGAAAAAGGGCTGCCAAAATTACTCTGGACCCCTCACATCCAGCACACTCACTTTTTGAACTTTTACCATCCGGTCGGCGCTACAGAGCACTGAGCACTAGAACGACCAGACACCGAAACAGTTTCTTTCCTCAGGCAATCCATCTCATGAACACTTGATCGTGGAACATACAACACTATACATTCTTTATTCATTTTTCCGTTATTTATTTAAAGCACATACTTACTTCCATTCAAATGTCTTTGCTATTTTTGCACATTGTCTGTCTTGTATACCTCTATAGTGTTCTTTTTATAATATGTATCGTCTTGTCACTGTCATTCTGTAGCACTGTGGAGCTCTGTCACAAAAACAAATTCCTAGTATGTGCAAACATACCTGGCAATAAAGCTCATTCTGATTCTGATTCTGATTCTGAGCATGGAAACCATGGACCAAATTTTCACTTCAGATAGGGAACCAATCACAGAACGAGGAGGGAGTAGCAAGACGATGACGCCTTCTATGCGACTCACCGAAGCAGTTTGTTTATAACTATGGATCCAGCATGGCAGCAAGTTATCATTCGATGCAGCCGTTCACATGTCGCGCCAAAAACACGTGGAAAACGCTAGGCGCGTCGCTTTCTCCTTTCCAAACCGCTCTGTAGCTTGCGCATGGAAAACGCGAGCGCGTCACAACCGCGTCGCTTCCATTATGCACGTGCATACCGCGCGTCTACATTTTAAATAACAAACTTTAGCTCGCAAAAGACGCGACATGTGAACGGCCCCTTAGATAGTGTTCTAAGTAATTTAGAACGCAAGTTTATTTTGAAAAAAGAGCAACTTTTGGCATTAAACCATCGCTCTGTATACGTCATCCGGTATGATTGAAACGATTGGCTATGAGCTACGCACAGTCGCATTTGATAGACATTCGTAGCGCCCAATAAACAGCTCTGGGCATTCGTAAACCACGCCTCAAATACGAGAAAATGAACATGTGGTTCCCAGACCACGAATCATGACGAAGTCATAACGTGGTCTGGCGTCAGCCAGGCTAGTAAATTGATGTAGGGAAAAACTAATTTAAAGCAGTTTAACAATGCTGCAACAAAACAAAATGTGAAAAAATGAGGGGGTATGAATACTTTTGCAAGGCACTCTACATGGGTCCGTTCTTCGTACCTCGCTAACTAAGTTAGCTGGATTTGATTGTTGACGATTTTGCGTGATCTTGGATCGCTCGGTTCTTCGAAGCTCATCCGGGACTTGCTGTCATAGCAACAGGTGCGCAAGCTTAAACCTGCTCTGGAGCAGGTTTATTTCATGTAAACAGGATTTAGGCTGCGCTCCTGGCGGGTTATGATTGGTTGAAATGGCGAGGTCACATCTGATTGGTTAAAGAGCACGACTGACGCGGACTGACTCACGTGGGGAAAAAAAAGTGTCTTGCAATAAAGTATATATCTTTTTTTACAGTCTATGGTATATATATATATATATATATATATATATATATATATATATATATCAATATCAGAGGTTCCAAAAAATATTTGGCAGCACAACTGTTGATATTATCCAACATTGATCATTCTAATGATAAATCAGCATATTAAAATGATTTCTGAAGGATCATGTGACACTTAAGACTGGAGTAACAGCTGATAAAAATTCAGCTTTTCATCACAGGAATAAATTCTATTTTAAAGTATGTTAAAATAATAATAAAAAAAAACATTATTTTATATTGTAAAAACATTTTGCACTATTACTGTTTTTTCTGTATTTTTAATCAAATAAATGCAGCCTTGATGAGTATAAGAGACTTCTTTAAAGACTATTACAAGTCTTACTGACCCCAAACTTTTGAACAGTAGTGTATAAAAAAATAAAAATATAAATAAAATAACATATCAAGGAAAAAACATGTAACATGGGCAGCATTAACGCATTTAATGTGTTCACAACTTTTTGCCAGCCCTCTCTCCTTGCTTTTCCAGCCTTTGCAGTGTTCCCTTTCATTTTAAATAAACTCTGAAACTCCTGAAATCCCTCAATAAAGAGTTCTTGCTCTGCTGCAGAAAAATACTGAGCGCGCTCCTTCATCATGTTCGCCGACCAATCAAAGCGTTGCCGATCAATGTTTCTACTATCGATACGTATCCCCTTTTAAGCCACCCAGTGATCTCAAATAACTTAATCCAGCTATACTAATCATCAACAACAGGTGCGTTCGGAGAACCGGAATAACGAGCTCATAGTTAGCGCGATGATTTGATCTTAGATGTGTCATTTGATCTTGGATGTAGTAAGCGAGGTACAAAGAACGGACCCCATGTGTGCACGTATATAATATATTTAGATATTCCTAATTATTCCTTATATCACACGTTATAAATGACCATTTAAATACATAGAATAACTTAACCTTTTGTTAATGTTCTTTGACTGGGATTCTCTTATTTGATTTGTCTGTCATTATTCAATTATTCAACAGAATTGTCAAAATGCATTCTATTTAATATTTGATCAGTATTTTTCATTCAGTTATTTATTAAAACGGTATTCATTTATTAACAAACAATATCAATGTTGTATATATTCTGCAAATTCTTGCCCCAGATAGCTTTCCTCCTTGCAAGATGGTTGACAATTAACTAAAATGTAGCCCTCGTGTAATTAGCATAAATCTAACACTAAAGTCTAGTGTGAATTTGAATCTGATCATAAAATTCATTAGTCGGTGCATACTGTGATGCTAAGACTATGTTACGTAACTTTCCCATTACCTCTAGCCTATGATCTATTTTCACAGAATTTCACTCTGAATGAGAAATTCCCTCAGTACCCTTTTTTTATGCTGATCATGCATTTAAATTATAACTCTAAAGACTGTAAGAGAATCTGCAAAAATCAGATTAGCTTGAGAAAACAATGTCTATGGCCAGCACGAAGGCTAAATTTTCTTTCTTCTCACTGCATTCAGGCTTAATTGAGCATTGAACTGCTCTTTTGAACTAGCGCTACAAGCTAATTACACTGACCTTTGGAGGGAGCTACCTGATAAGTGTGAGGAAAGAACTGTTTTACAGAACTGGCCCATCAAAAAAAAACAAAAAAAAACACCACACATAACTGTTATGGTTGTACGTGCTGGACAAAGCGAGACGAGATAAACAATTAACACTATTTTAATATAATCTTCTGAATAACAAGCTGGAACACAGATAATTTCCACACATGATTAACAAGTAACATATGCAAAGACCGACATCTAACTGAACTCAAAGACAGACTTATAAAGACAGACTAATAATTAAAGACAGGTGATGGGGATCAGGGCAAAACCAAATCACACAAATCAACGGGTGAAGACAAATGGAAGAAACCAAAGACATAAACAGACAGAACTGTGACATTACGCCCCCTTCCGAATAGGCGCGTCCTCACGCCGTAGAAAAAGAAAACAGAAGAGAGGGGTGAAAAAACAGAAAACTAGAGTCCATAATGGAGGAGGCTTTGGTTTAGAATTCAGTCCGACGTAGTAGTAGACGCATAGGCTGCTATCCGGGAAGTGTGACTGGTTTGCCAGGAAGAGAAACTCACGTGTGTGGTCCTCAAGAGAGCGTTCCCCCTGCCTCAGGAGGATCAGGAGAACAGTAGGGTCCATTATTAAACTGAAAAAACAAACACAGAAAAAACTGAAAAAATAAACGCAGGGAAAAGTGCCGGGTAAACTGTATAGGTCGGTCTTTCTGTTATGGTTGTACGTGCTAGACGAAGCGAGACAAGACAAGATAAACAATTAACACTATTTTAATATAATCTTCTGAATAACAAGCAGGAACACAGATAATTTCCACACACGATTAATAAGTAACATATGCAAAGACCAACATCTAACTGAACTCAAAGACAGACTTATAAAGACAGACTAATAATTAAAGACAGGTGACGGGGATCAGGGCAAACGAGGGCAAAACCAAATCACACAAATCAACGGGGGAAGACAAATGGAAGAAACCAAAGACATAAACAGACAGAACTGTGACAATAACATAGCAGCACATGGTATATTATTTCCTTTTCTTTTTACTGCAGTGGAGAAGGAGTATTAAGTTCAGCAAATCTCAAGAGGTACAGGAGCAATTTAAAGGTGAGGTATTCAGAAAAAGATAATTATCTCCCATAAAGTAAAATTAAGTTTGAAACTTAATGTCCCTTCAGATCGTTATTGGGGAACTTTTAACAATGCATTGCATTATTTTCTTACTCCTATATAAGTACCAAATTATGTTGTGTCATTACATTTTTAATGTAAAACAATGTGTACTTTTTTATTTCATTTTAGTTAAAGTGCAGCGATTTTTCCTCTCTCTCTTCCAGAACAGCAGCTTGCCTTGCAGGTATTTTCTTTCAATTTAAATTGAATGCAACAGAATACATTGGTACTACAAAATAGTGTGTTGATAGAATGGCACGGTGGGGAAGAAATGCACAATGGATCATTATACGAAGCATTCTATGGCATTGAAACAGACATGCTCAAGGTCAAACTTTCAAGTGTTATGAAGTATGGTGGATTGTGGGATTGACATCAAAGTGGAGCAAGCGATAAGGGCATTAAAATATTGAGAAATGCGCAGCATGTCCAGAAACTGTATATTTTAGTATGGCTTTATGTGTCTTTAAACAGAGATGTTTATACTTCAACATGGCTTAACTTTGCAGTATATCCACCTTCTTCCCGAACGTGGAAGTCTTGCTTGATTGGAACAATGCTTTACATTTCCGTTCTCTGGTGTTTTTAGTCAAATTAATGTATTTTCTGTGCTGATAATGTAATGATAAACCTATGAACATGGTTTTTCATAGCGCATGGCGCTATTGTAGGGATATCAGCGCGAATCAAACAATTTGGGAGAGTCGATTAGAAGTAAAAACACTACAGACTCACATTCCACAAGAGGCCCCCGTCATAAATCTGACGTTTGATAGCCTGGCGCCAGACCGCCAGCCTGAAGCAAACCTAACTTACTAAGAACTCGCAAAATTAACACAAAGACACTTCTTCATAATCAAATCCTTCGAATAAGGAGATTGTCAAATTTGGAGCAAGTAACCAAGATTAATGGTCAAAGAGATGCACATCATGAACCTCACATGAGTTGAGTCATTTGAGTTTGGTCGATGGTCATCCCCCACACGAAGGACAAAAGACTGAGCTTCCTTCCCTAAACTTTTGACCTCCCAGCTTAGAAAACAGACCCTCACAGTATGGCACAAGAAACTGCCTGTTGATAAATATATATATATATATATATATATGCACCCAAAATTATGCTAAAAAGGACTCATGAGAAACTCATCATTTCTATGCATAATTTCATTTATGTTATCCACACATTTGTCTATTATGTTTGAATCACTTATTGTGTATGTCCTTTTTGATAACTATTGAATAGTTTGATGGTTTATATTGGTGTTTGATATGCCCAAGTTTGAAATAAGATTCTTGAAATGTTTCTATAAGTCAATTCTTTGTAAAATGTATTTTAGTAATGTTATCGAAATCATGTCCAAATTTAACTTTGCCAAGAGCTGGAAAGTTGGGACCCAAGGGACTGATAAGATAACATTGTGATTTATGGTTGGTAGGAGGAACCAGCAGTCCACCGGACTTCGGACATTGTTCTAATTGGTCAAGACACCATTTGGGGATGTGTCCAAAAGCTGAGTTTAAATACCCAGGACACCCTAAAATCTCTTATCTCTTGCAACTCTTCTTACTCCTTACAACGCTCATCACGTGCTTCGCGCCGCCGCGTCTCGACGCTGCCTGGCCTGAATGCCAGACGCTCCTCAAGGAAACATGAGGAGATCATTACACCTCTATCTTTTACTTTAATTCTTTTATTTCTTTCCGTTGAGAGTTTCGTGTCTAGTTAAGTTTGTGCAAGCCGCGACCGACTTAAACGTCTTCGCTGACCTGAACTTTAACAGCGCACGCACAACTCTCATATCCAGCCAACGCCCAAGAAGACATCACATTGACCGACCACCAACCAATCAGCAACCTCGGGAAAACCCTTTCTGGAACGAGCGACGAAAGGAATTCCCTTCACAGACAAAGGCAACGCAAGTAACTTCCAGGTTCTAACTGAACTGGTGCATTTGATAAAGTTTAATAACCTCTTTGAGAGACTCAATACGAGGGTTAATTAAGTGATTGATGGTTGTTCAGGTCTAAACAATTGCACATATTGCTAACTTGGGACTTCATATTTTCATTCCTTTAAACTCATTCTTTCCTCACTTTCTCTTTCTGCAACCTGTGTGAATGCGTGTGTTTATGTTAGATTAGTTTGTATGTGTTAGGTTTATCCAATAAATTCATATTTTTATTAAGTATCTTGTGTTTCGTGCTTACAAGTTATTGCCTTAAACTGCTGATTTTGCTACTGTGCTAATATATAGTGTTTTCACTATATTCTGGATAGTAATATCCATTGCAGAGTTCCTGTTAAACGGCTTGTGAAAGAATCGCGGGTCGACTCTGAAACAGCCGTAAAACAGCGATTCTGTTCAAATTCCCTATTGAATCATATTCGATTCCCTTTGAGCTAAATTATAAATTATTATGTAATTAATCCCTATTACTTCTTACACTATATATTTATCACTTAACAGTGTTGTAATGACCGTCTTTTTGCAGTAACTCACCTGTCTCATAGTTTAATGAGTAGGAAGATGACATAAATGACACTCTCATCCTGATTTTGCCAAGTGGTTCTTGTCCTGAGACCAATATCTTTAATGATGTTCCTGGGACAACAACTGCGCGAGCCAATCAACGTTTACGATGCCATCACAGTGCGCCATTCTGCTGCTGATTGCTCCAAAGTAAAAAAAAAAAAAAACAGCAACGGAAAACCCGTCTGTCAAGCACAGTTACAAGGTAAGACCATCGTTTTCAAACCTCCTTATTCATTTACAGTTGTGCACCACTACGTCTGATGATCATAAAATGCATATTTGTTTTTAGATGAGCAATTTTCACCTTCTAATAACATTGTGAGTTAAGAGTTGATACCAGTATATACAGCTCAAAATGAAACGGTCTGATAGGAACATAGATCTTTATGTTATTTGTATAGTTACAAACAAAAAACTAAACTGGGCTACATAATGCCACTAAATGGCCGCATATGTGTTTTGTGCCACGGCAAAGTTTCTCAAGTTCTAATTTTTTGGTTTAATTTCTGCTGAATATAAAGAAAACAGCTAGTTTGAAACGCGATGTACGGACCATTTATCAGTTCAGCTCGGTCTAACAGCCAGTGCAGCGCGATGTGCTGTAAGAACCAGTGAGAAGCGTTTGAATTATCTGATTTATTCTGTTATGCGATGTTGTCTTCAGACCATCATACAAGTATGTTGGCCTCAAGTCGTCTCTTGATTTATTCTGTTGATTCGCGATGTTGTCTTCAGACCATCATACGAGTACGTTGGCCTCAAGTCGTCTCTTGATTTATTCTGTTACGCGATGTTGTCTTCAGAACATCATACGAGTATTGTCAGGGGTGCGTGCAGGAGTAGACGAGACGATAGACGATATATACAAAATACAATATATTTAATATAAATCTCCAAGTGGAACAAGGCAGGAACAAGGCAGGAACATTCACACACATCTATATTACAAAAGGACCGACAGGGAACTGAAATCAAAGACAGACTTTTAAAGACAGACTAATTAACAAACACAGGTGACACAGATGACTAATAATTACAAGAACAGGTGCAGGGAATAACAATGACGAAGGGCTAAACCAAATGACAGATCAACGGGGGGAAGACAAATGGGCAAAACCAATGACAAGACAGACAGAACTGTGACATTACGCCCCCCTCCGGAAAGGCGCGTCCTCGCGCCGTGGAAAAAACGAAAAAAACGAGAGGGGCGGAAAACCAGGAAACCAGAGTCAATGAGGGAGGGGGCTCCGGCGGAGGACGCAACCCCCGGAGGAGGACCAGAACAAAAGTCCAGGTGACACAAAAGACAGTCCATGGGGGTGACGACGGAGGGAGGAGCCAGGGAAGACACAGGAGGGACCTGAAGCAGGAGAGCAGGACCCAGATCGCAGCCAGGATGATGGCCCACGGAGGAGCCGACGGAGGGAGGAGCCATGGTGGAGGAAGGACCGCCGACTCCGTGGGGCCGACCGACAGAGGCAGAGCAGCTGGCAGAGGAACCCGAAGCGGAGATGGAGAGCCGAAGATCCAGGGCGACACCGCGGATCCGGAGGGCCAAGGCGGAACAGGAGGCTCTGGCGGCCGAGGCGGAGGCGGAGATCCGGAGGTCCGCGGCGGAGCCGGAGCGACAGAGGACGAAGGCGATGCTGACGGGAAGGAGGAGCCTGACAGAGCCGGAGGGACAGAGGGATGAGGCGAAGCCAGAGGAGTGGAGTCCCGAGGCGCCGGATGGTCGACGACTGACCAAGGCGGAGCCGGAAGGACGATGGAGCCCGGTGGAGCTGGTGGGCCACCGGGCGACGGTGGAGAGGAGGGCGTCGAGAGCCGTGGTGGAGCCGCAGGGTCGGAGGGCCGAGGTGGAGATCTGGACTCGTAGGCTGGAGGTGGAGCTGAGGGATCCTCCAGCCATGCCACCGATGTAGGCTGGCATCCCTGCGGCGAGCCCACTGCAGAGATGGTGGGCTGAGGGTGAGCAAGGGGACTGACTGATGAACTCTGGTTCTCTGGACAGCTGGGCGGAACCAGCGGGGACTCAGGACGGCTGGGCGGAACCAGCGGGGACTCAGGACGGCTGGGCTGAATCAGCGGGGACTCAGGACGGCTGGGCGGAACCAGCGGGGACCAGGCAGATTCAGATAGAAGAGGGCGGGTGGGAGGGAAGTTCATGCCAGTCAGTGGCTCAGTGACAAAGTCTATTAAGTCAAACGATATATAATCCAAAACTTCGGAAAAGTCAATAAGGTCCCCAGAGTTTTCCATCTCACCCCCAGCGGAGTTGCAGTGGGCAGGGCTCTCCATTTCCCTCACTTGCTCCACGTCGCAATCCACCGTCACAGATGTAGAATCCGGCTCACGCACCTGGTCAGCCGGAGAGGGCTCTGGCTCTGTCGCTCGTGGCTCTAATCCCTCATCCGCGGTGCGCTCGGGTTCCCGCTCTGCATGTCGGGGGCGATGATTGGCTGCTCTCTGGGTCGTGAGTGGGGCTGACGTCCTCCTCGACGAAGCCGACAGTCCAGGAAGATCCACTGGACGCCAGCACCCACTCAATGTATCCGGCAAGGCTCTCTCGAGGACCCTCCCCGGACAGCTGCGTCTTGATAGTTTCATTTAATCCGTTGCGGAAGAACGTGCACAAGCAGCTGTCCGGGTAATGAGTAGATGGGACGAGGAACAGAAAGTCTCTGATGTGGTCCTCGAGAGAGCGGTTCCCCTGCTTCAGGAGGATGAAGAAGACGTTGGGGTCATCCATGAGGAAAAAAAAATAAAACACTGATACAAAAAACGGAAAATAAACGCAGGGAGAGGTGCCGGGTAAACTGTAGTTGGTCGGTCCTTATGTCAGGGGTGCGTGCAGGAGTAGACGAGACGATAGACGATATATACAAAATACAATATATTTAATATAAATCTCCAAGTGGAACAAGGCAGGAACAAGGCAGGAACATTCACAAACATCTATATTACAAAAGGACCGACAGGGAACTGAAATCAAAGACAGACTTTTAAAGACAGACTAATTAACAAACACAGGTGACACAGATGACTAATAATTACAAGAACAGGTGCAGGGAATAACAATGACGAAGGGCTAAACCAAATGACAGATCAACGGGGGGAAGACAAATGGGCAAAACCAATGACAAGACAGACAAAACTGTGACAAGTATGTTGGCCTTAAGTCGTCTCTTGATTTATTCTGTTACGCGATGTTGTCCTCAGACCATCATACGAGTACGTTGGCCTCAAGTCGTCTCTTGATTTATTCTGTTTATTCGTGATGTTGTCCTCAGACCATCATACGAGTACGTTGGCCTCAAGTCGTCTCTTGATTTATTCTGTTACGCGATGTTGTCTTCAGAGCATCATACGAGTATGTTGGCCTTAAGTCATCTCTTGATTTATTCTGTTACGCGATGTTGTCTTCAGACCATCATACGAGTACCTTGGCCTCAAGTCGTCTCTTGATTTATTCTGTTTATTCGTGATGTTGTCCTCAGACCATCATACGAGTACGTTGGCCTCAAGTCGTCTCTTGATTTATTCTGTTTATTCGTGATGTTGTCCTCAGACCATCATACGAGTACGTTGGCCTCAAGTCGTCTCTTGATTTATTCTGTTTATTCGTGATGTTGTCCTCAGACCATCATACGAGTGCGTTGGCCTCAAGTCATCTCTTGATTTATTCTGTTACCCGATGTTGTCCTCAGACCATCATACGAGTACGTTGGCCTCAAGTCGTCTCTTGATTTATTCTGTTACCCGATGTTGTCCTCAGACCATCATACGAGTACGTTGGCCTCAAGTCGTCTCTTGATTTATTCTGTTACGCGATGTTGTCTTCAGACCATCATACGAGTACGTTGGCCTCAAGTCCTCTCTTGATTTATTCTGTTAAGCGATGTTGTCCTCAGACCATCATACGAGTAAGTTGGCCTCAAGTCGTCTCTTGATTTATTCTGTTACGCGATGTTGTCCTCAGACCATCATACGAGTACGTTGGCCTCAATTCGTTACTGATTTATTCTGTTACATGTTTTTAAGCCATCAAATGAATGATCTGCTTTATTAAATATGTTAAAATCATCAAAGTAGTTGCAAGGAACAAAGAAAAGTACTGCATCCAAAATTTGTTTAGTCACATAAATCATGTTTATAATTATACTTGCTTTTTTTTAGCTGTCTTTTTATATTGTTATTATAATTAGTTTTTTTTATGAATTTAATTCAGTTAAAAGAAGAAATAGACCAATTTTCTTAATCGTAGCTTATGCATTTAAAGGAATGCAAGTGGCATTAAGAGGATATAACGGAAGGTAAGATTTAACTTTATTTATTGTAATTTAACAATGTTTCATCTTTAACATGGTTTAAGTCTAATACGGTACACTTTATGTTGTTATAAACATGTTTTGTAATGTTCTCAAATGGGCATTTTTTGTTTAACAGTGAACCCAGTGTGCATGCAAAATGTGTCATCTATGAATTATTCTTCATCTTTGTAGATGTTAAGGCATTAATGTGTTTTCAAAATAAGAGACCAACATTCACAGTAGGAAGTGTGGGGCCATATAACATCCAAGTACAAAGTTTGAACACATTAATGGAGGACAGCAAGGTTTCTGATGAGGTAAATGAATGTTTTTATAGTAAATGGCTGTGCAAATTTTCAATGCGTATTTCCTGTCTACTTTTCTTACCACTAAGGCAAACGCCCACGGCTTCTGTCTAGCCTTTAACCTTCAAATTCATAAGTTTTGCATGTGATTGACAAAGATATATTGTCTATTTTCTTTGCTTGCCAGAAGCCAAAAGACACTAAAATAAAGTGGGAATTTTGCCCATTTTTTACTCTCTTCCAGTCTGTTTAAAGGAACACTATACTTTTTTGGAAATAGGCTCATTCTCCAACTCTCCCCCTGAGTTAATAAGTTGAGTTTTACCGTTTTGAAATCCATTCAGCCATTCTCCTGTTCTGGAGATATCACTTTTAGCATAGCTTAGCATAGATCATTAAATCCTATTAGACCAATAGCATTGCGTTAAAAAATGACCAAGGAGTTTTGATATTTGTCCTATTTAAAACTTGACTCTTCTGTAGTTATATCGTGTACTAATACCGGCGTAAAATGTAAAGCTGCGAAATTCTAGGCTCCTTTTCAAATCTCATATCATATCAGAATGGCATTTATTTTCAATAAAATGAAGGACATAATTGAAAAGTTGAAAATAAAGTGTCGGTTAGGGTTAGGGTAGGTGTATGGAGGGCTTATTGTCCCAATAAAGGAAGTACTATTTAATAAATTTAATTATAAACTATAATTCACACGTAATTACTGCATAATGTTTTAATTTACTACAATACTGAGGTGCAGATAATTGCGTCTATTTGCAATAAGCATTATAAATATCAGAAAATCCTTCTATTTGAACATAGTGTAAATAAAACCCATTGTTATTTGCTCTTAGTGTAAATAGCATATATCATTAGGAAAATATGCTATTTTCACTTAGTGTAAATAATTTTCAGTAGCCATTATTCCAGTCTTCAGTGCCACATAATACTTCAAATATTATACTATGCTGATTTGCTGCTCAAGAAACATGTATTATTATTAATGTTGAAAACGGTTTTAACAGTACATTTAAAGGGGTAAAAAATCCTTTGTAACATTATAAATGTATTTTCTTTCATTTTTTAATCAGTTTAATGTGTCCTTGCTGAATAAAAATATTAATATATTTTGGAAAATAAAATCTTTTGAATGGTAGTTTAGATGATTACATGATGGGAATGTTTTTCAAATGTTTTTGTTAGACCAGTCATTAGAAACAATTACGCCATTGGGCGCCAGAATGAGGAGGACAGCAGCTGCATTAGATCATAATGATTGGTCATGGATGTAAACAACTACAAAATACAAATGTTCTACTTACTGACCAGCCACACCCTTCCGGCTGAGTATATCCGTGTATGCATGTATCTTTTATACCCTATGTTGATTGGTAATCAGATTGGCCTATCCCTCAGCGCTGTAAATTTTCACACCTCTGACAGACAGATACTCTTTACACATGCATACGCACTCCTAATCTCCCTTCCCAGGCCAGATCACAGAGCATAAATACACATGTACGTCCTAGCAGGAGATTGATGATAAATTGATGGTATGTTGTTGTCTTCTTGCATATTGCATAAGATTTTTTCACCAAGTCCCCACCAACCCCTCCTTCTCGAGAGTCCCAGTTAGAAGCATATTAATCACTCTCCTCTCCTCTTCTCCTTCAGTGCTGCCTCTCAAATGCTATTAGCGCTGCATGTCCTTCCTCACTAGACTCTGTGCTGCTGTGATTGTGTAATCTATACATGTCATTAATGGCAGTAGAAAGTCTCGCCCAAGTATGTGACGAGGTAGATGGAAGAGAATGATGGCTGACAAGAAAAGGGACATTTATATTGCATTCATCTGTGCTAAAATAGCTGCATCTCAGACATGTCCTGTGCATTCATTATTTTCAGAAAAACAGTTTCCTTTGTCTATGTCTGTCTAAGAACTGTAATCCGGCTCTAAAATGAACACCAAATGTGGTTAAAATTATGAGCACAGTAAATAAAATGGCTTCACAATCAATGATCAAAATAAAACAATGTCAATATTACAAAATACAACATTACAAAGTGTGTGCATAACTCATTTTTTTCTAAATAAATATTGCCCAACAGCAACACAAGCAGGTAAAATAACAGCAGGAGTCCATGTCTCTCTTGCCTCCTCTGAGCTCCTTGAGTTTTAACAGACCACCTAAAGCATGCGGTGGGTTTGGTGAGGGGTAATTGAGAATGAATTGGGGAAATTCATGTGAGAGGAGGCAATACCTCCATCATGATATGATTGGATATAAATGGTTATTTTAAGCTGTGATTGGCTCATGCGATAAATCCTGGCTCTTGTGTTTATGTGCGTCCGCAAATCAGTCTGAATGAACAATATACTGGCGTTAATGGAAAGACTAATTTGAAAAAAGTAAGTAAACAACTCACTCACTTAGATATAACCACTTTGTTACGTCAAAATGAGACTTAAAATGGCATGAAAACATGATCTGTGGGAATTTTTTAGTGAGTAATCAGCTTGATGAAATGTAATGTTAATCTCCATATCTGTGACCAATATTTACCTAGCTTTAATGATCCAAAAAATAAAAAAAATAGTTAACTATTAAAAAGAATAGCCAAACATAAGTTTATGAATAAACTTATATATTTGCCAGGACCCCTCTGCTGGTCGAGCTCAGACTTGGTCCTTCAAGGGATGAAGGTTTTAAAAGCAGCAGAACATTCATTCGCCTCCCTAAACTTCTCAATTACAGTCTCAATGGAAGTACCAAAAAGCTCAGAAGGCGAAACCGGTGCATAGAGGAGAAAACCCTTCTCTTTCTTCCCAATGCTTGCCAAATTTACCCACAGGTGCCTCTCTGTAACCACCATGGCCACCATGGATCTGCTCATAGTAGTTGCGACCTGCTTGGTGGTGTGAAGAGCCAAATCCGTGGTATGGCGGAGTTCCGCTACCTCATCAGGGGAAAGCCCCTGGCCTTTATCCGGTTCCTTCATCAAATCTGTCTGATAGGCCTGAAGCATCGCCATTATGTGTAGTGAAGCCACAGCCTGACCTGCTGCTGCGTATGCCTGGCCATTCAAGTGAGATGTACGTTTTAAAAGGCTCGGATGGCAGGGAGGGAGCCTTAAGGGAGGACATTTTACCCATAGAGACATAACTAGCACTTCTATAGGAGGCATCCTCTCATAGCCATTTTTGCCAATTCCCTCAATATTATCATAATGTGTATGCTGGAATATATGAATGCACAAAGAAAATGGCTTATTCCATGCCTTCTCAACCTCCGTATAAAGATCGGGAAGGAATGGAAAGCTCACTTGAGCTGGAGGGTTATGATCAGAAAGGTAACGCCTGCGTCCACAGCAGATCCAACCTTGCCGTGGCACGTTCCATAACCTCCAACAGCTAATCATATGTAGGACAGGAGGATTAAGATGGTTCAGATTCAACATCCTCTTCCTCATCTAACATCTCCTGCTTTTCCTGGGTGGAGCTCAGTAGAGCACTGGCTGCCAGATCAGACGATGTCAATGAAATCGCATCGTCATCCCGCAGCTCGCTCTCGTCCCAGACTGATGAGCATGAAAGGGAAAGCCCTTTATCCAACTTATCGGTGAGTTCCACCTGCAATCCCCACAAACTCAGTTTCCTCCACGCTTCAGCAATGGCAGGTCCTGGTCCTTCCTCGAAAAGAGGGACAAACCAGAGCGGAGCTTTTTCATAAGAACTGCCCCCTCAAAGACATTGCATGTGTGCATCTCGCCCAAACACATGACACAAAGATTGTGTGTGTCTTCTGTGCCAAATAATGGGGACACGGATCCGCACACTTCTTAAACGTCTTGCTAGTGCTTGCCATAATGAGGTAAGAGAGATAAAGCTTAATCTTAGATGCACAGCTTCAAACAAAACCGTCCCTGAAGACAAAGAAAATGATGATGTGTTCTATCTGCGCCCTTTTATACTGTGGTCACACTGGTAGTGACGAGCCAGTGTTATTGTTGTTTTGTATGCAGGCTTCAGACACAGGTCACAAAGGAGATGCTCCCTATAGCAACCCTTAGAGGACGCAATTCGATGTTCCCTCAAAAGGGAAATGTAAAATGCTTAAAAGCACTAAATTGATAAAATCTTTTTTTATGTATTATGTCATTTTTTAATTATGAAGCATTTATGCCTTCGGGTGTAAGTTCAAGATTTTCAGTTCAGCAACTGACAAAAAGTTAATTAATAGCGCGTTTATGTTTATGTTTATGTTTATGTTTATGTTTATGTGTAACAGTCTGTGCAACATAATCATCATATAATCTCACATACGCATAGTAAATTATTTGCCCAATCTTCTGATTCCTTTGCGCAGCTTTAAAAGTCATTTATTTAGTCTAATGGTTAAAACACTGTGTAGCGGCTTTGCTGACTGCACAATAATTAATGTGTTGTGTCTCTTCCCCATTCTCTGACATTTTCTTCTCTTGCGCTTCAAGTCAGCCAATTAAATTATTTACTCAAGACAAGACAATTAATCTGACTGATGAAAGATGTGACACGCTAATTCCTAATTACTAGAGTGTAAATACATGAAATTCACAGCGAACAAATCAAGAAAGCACTAGACAGAGCAGCGTGCGGCGTGGGCTTAGGTGTCAATTTTGTATTGATTTAAAACAATCAATGAGCAAACATAGTAATACAATGTTCAATTTAATGTGCATTAAACTCACTCATCGGATAGCTTCCAGATCTTCACTAATTTTTGAAGCTTTTTCTGTCTGGTTTAAATCTGACAAGCCCATCCAAGTCTACCTTTTCTTTTGTTTAAAACTGACACCAGCGTTTATAGCCCCAGGCTCTTTTTTTTCTTCGCCATGCGCAATTAGAAGCGAGAATTTCTCCCCTCACCTCATGCAGTCCGATTTACACACATAATTACATTGTGTTAGCAGACCCTCGAGTATGGCAATCTTCCAGCTAAGCCACAGTCACTTCGGGCCACTGCTGTTGCTGGACCAAATCAAGACCTGTAATTTTTATTTGAGCATGAAACATTTACGGTAAATAAGAGACAGGAAAAGCTGGACTGGAGGGATAGATACAGGGACCTTGGGCGGTCTCCTCAGCAGTTGGATGAATATTTGATCAGGGTGGTGTCAGGCCAGAGCCTGGCATCCTTGGCACAGGCTTATAAATCATAGGCAATCAGTGCAGTGGGAACGGTTCTGATGAATACTGATCGGCAGAGGTCACACTTACTGATTACGCTTTGTCAGATGTATAAATTTTAGAATGCTTTGTCTTGTAAATCTATATCCAGAGCCATGCATAAATAGTAATGCACTACTAAGGACATTGCAATCCTTCTTTTACAGTGCAGTACCTGTATCCACAGGACAACAAAAGTAATTTAGATATACAGTATGATTCAGAACTTGTGATCATGGGTTAATCAGAGCTTCAAGATGAATGTGCTGAATCCATTCTGTTCTATTTTATTATTATTAGTAGTATTACAATGTGGTTGTCATCTGTTTTTCATTAATTATTATGCAGACATCACATATTTGAATTCTGAACAGCTGCAATATGTAGCAGCATAAAAAAAAAACAAGCAATACCAACGTAAAAAAATAAATAAAAAGAAAAACTTCTACGGTCACGTATTAAAGGTGTGTTTTAGCACCACTGTACATTTCACTTCTGCAAGACGTGCAGTAAGGTGCATAATTGTTTTATAGTACTTGATAATTACAGACAGCTTTGTTGGAGCAGGGCTGGAACTAAAGTCTGCAGGTAGGTAGATCTCCAGGAACAGGGTTGGGCACCCCTGATTTAGAAGCTTGTTTCATCATGGGGACCAAAAACTGTCCCCCCAAGGACAAGGATTTTGGATATTACCATCTTTGTGGGGGCATTTTGTCCCCATAACGTAGGGTTTACTGTCTGGAATACCTGATTGGTTGACCGTGTCATTACCTGGTCAGGCCTCATGTAAAGGTTGATGTGGTCTTTACTATAAAATAAACCCTGACACGGTGATCAGGATCCCACTCTGAAGCAGGGGTTTTAGTATCACCCTGGAAAGGTTTATTTTACAACATAAAATGAAATGCCTTCCCCTATTCCACTTCTAACTTCAATAGAAATGTTTTTTAGACAAAATTTGATGTTTAACACTGCAAGCCTAACATACAAAATGAAAAAATAGTCAGAAATGGAACAGTTTATTAAACTTTAAGACAAAATTAAATCACACACACACAAAAAGACCACAAAACCAGCCATAAGGGTGACTTTACTGAAATTGAGATTTATACATCACCTGAATAAATAAGCTTTCCACTGGTGTATGGTTTGTTAGGTTAGGACAGTGGTTCGCAAACTGGGGGGCGCGACCCCTAAGGGAGGCGCGGAGTTATGATAAGGGGGGCGCGGCAAGGCTAGTCAGCCGATTTTCATAGAGATTCGAAAGACATAAACGGCCGAAACTATCTGCCGCGCCGCCCGGCTGTATTCAGCGCGCACTGCTCAATTTGTGACGCTCTGATCAGTATTCCGCTCTATGAATGTGCGTTCAGTTGAGTTGCTCGCTTATATGCTCAACGGAAAAGCAAAGTCTGCTCAAATAACGCGCCGACAAAAAATGTCAATGTATACTTGTTCCTGTTTGCAATTTAGCGCCACATACTGTGCTGTAACCATAGGCGGACTAACCATATGGGCAATTGGGCAAGTCCAGGGGGGGCACCACGCAAATAAATTTTCTCCGGTAAGACGTCTGTTTAGCCATGGCCTATATATACCCTTTCATCAGAACGTACTAAGTCAGTGGATGCGCGATCTATCGCCAGATTCAAACAAACTGCGTGAACCCGTGCGCTTTCATTTTGACTATCCTGTCTATCCTGTTCTCATCATTTTAAGTATAAATAGCACGACTTTGCAATAGCGTGTAATACATATGCCAAAGTCCAATTTTGCGTGCATTATTATACGCCAATCCTTCCCATTAACTTCAATGCAGAAAGGATGCATACAAATACCACGCATCATC
>NC_133366.1:25731405-25798825 GCF_049309525.1 Garra rufa | reverse complement strand
CTCACCCCAGTCACTGAAAAGACTGTGAGACTAGTAAATAAGTCTAAACCCTGCAGTTCAGAAATGTTCATTTTTGGGCATAGGCCAGTTTGAGAAAATCTGTAAAAAAAAAAAGAAAAAAAAAGAATGCTGTTACATATATGTAAAAAAAAAGGGGGGGCCGGCAGAAAAAGTTTGGGAACCACTGGGTTAGGACAACATTTGGCCAAGATACAACTATTTGAAAATCTGGAATCTGAGGGTGCAAAAAAACTAAATCTATATATTGAGAAAAATACCTTTAAAGTTGTCTAAATGAAGTTCTTAGCCATGCATATTACTAATCAAAAATTCATTTTGACATATTTATGGTAGGCAATTTACAAAATGTCTTCATGGAACATGATCTTTACTTTGGCACAAAAGAAAAATCTGTAATTTTGACTCATAAAATGTATCTTTGGCTAATGCTACAAATATACTCATGCTACCTGTGACTGGTTTTGTGGTCCAGGGTCACATATGTGCTTTGTTTTGTATGATATTTCATACATCGGGCTTTTCATGTATTGTGCTATGATACTGTGATCTCACACTTGAGGAAAAAAAAGAGTCTGTTTTATTCAGAGGCACAGAACTATTTATATAGCCAGAAAGAAAGATGAAATTCTGATTGCTTGTAAAATGTAAATCAATGATATCTTTATAACAGTGTGGCAGACTACTTACATACAGTAAATCGTATAAATATCAGATTCACTCTATATCTCATACTAATATGTCTTAGTATAGGATGCTATTTAAATGCTTAGCTTTTTTATCAGAGCCGTGTGGTTTTAAAACATATATTACAATGCAATACACTGATGACTGAGAGATGAACAAATAAATGTTCCTCAAAAGCCTGATGGATCATATTTGATACTCGCATGATTTTTGGGAAGAAAAAATGTCTTGTAATACTCATAACAAAATGAAAGATATTGTTATGTTTACTTTATAAAAGCCATTAAAGCTTTCACAGAGCAAAAACCTGAAGGTGGCCATTTTTACAATTATACTAAGAGGTATGAACTATTGTGCTGAGTGCTAAGTGTAGAATGTAACTCAAAAGCTAGTAGCATTTAGAGTCAGAAATGTTAGTCTCAGAAGAATATTTTAAATCAGTATGTTGTTGTTCTCAAGCCAACATAATGAACATGGGTATATTTTAGGGAACCATAACTTGCAGCCATCTGTAAATATTGATTGGTTTGTTCTCTCACACAGATTCCACAAGCTGATAACATGGTGAAAAGGAAGATCTCATAGAAAGACTCATGGGTATGATGGTGCATCTCTAGCGCTTAAAGGTGCCATAGAATGCATTGAGAGAATATTTAAAATTGTTCTCTGATATCTACATAAAAGGTATATGGCATAGGAAAGGGCAAAAAATCTCCAGAAATGGTTTTACAGGTCTATTTACAACCCTAGGATTTGCCCCTAGAATGAAATGCTCTGTTATTGGCTTATTTGGAAGCTTCATGGATATTAATGAGCTCTGCTCTGATTGGATTTTTCACAAAGCTGACTGGTCTCTATAGCTGGCACATGGATAAAAATATTTAATTAGGAGCTCTAGCCGCTTTTAATATGCGGTTTGTTGAATCTGCCGTTTTGAATCGCGGACATTTTAGTCTGTTTACTGTGATCCATGTGCTCTGTGTAAAGTTATAATGCAGAGGGAGTGCTTCTTACCACACAAGTTGAGCTCGTCAGTGATACTCGGGATCTGTAAATCATTCACCATCATCAGGCAATTATTTCTCCATCATTCACCATCATCAGAGCAGACATCTCTCTGTTTATGTGGTAAGTGAAATCCTATGTATTGCAATGTAACAGGCTAGCGCTAGCATTAAGCTAACCGTGTCCCTTCTGTGTCTTGCCTTGTTTAACTGATGTGCTGACGTTAGTGATGATTGGGCGATGCAAATGTTGGAGGCGTAACTATTAACGATCTCGGCTGTAACACCGACTGTTTCGTAACAGTTGGTGTTATGTTGGAATTGACCTATTTTTCGGTGGTCTTTTGCAAATACTAGATTTATATAAGAAGGAGGAAACAATGGTGTTTGAGACTCATGGTATGTCATGTCCATGTACTGAACTGTTATTATTTAACTATGCCAAGGTAAATTCAGTTTTCCATTCTATGGCACCTTTAATGGTGAGAGAGAGCTGAGCATGAGCCGACGACAGACATCATGGAGGAGAGATGGAAGGTTGTTCGCAGGGATAACAATGTTCTCAGCTAAATGTACACAGTTGGTGAAAACATCATTAAACTCTCTCTTTCTCTCTCTCTCTCTCTTTCTCTCTCCATCCATCCCTCTCTACACAGCCTCCAGGCCAATTTTTTTCTATGTCGCTGTGCAGGACGAGTGTGCAAAGGTACTGGGTTGATCCCCTAAATGAAAAATCGATGGAACAGACAGCGAATTGAAAAGGAAAGACAGAATTTATCAGTGGCATATTAAGCAAGAGAGTAGTAATGTTGCGGAGATGCTTTTAAAGCAAATGCCTGTGCAGTAATGAATACAAATCTCTACCTCAAATACGCACCCCACCTCATTGAAAAACACTGATTATGTGTTGAGAATACAAATGGGTCTTTTTCTTATGTCCACAAGTTCATAAGAGGAAGAGTGGGATGAAATCTACATGCAAAATAGAACCACATGCATCACTTATTCTCTCGCTCTCGGTATTTACCTTGTTTTCCCTCCCCACCAAGGCTAAAGAGTTTTAATTTGCAGATTGCATTAATATGGTAATGTATTAATCATATTTAATTAGAATCCTGTTTACAAAAGATGGGAGATCACTGTCTGCTTTCTGAGACCTAAACTCGAGAAAGTAAACATGCAGGCCACTTTCAAACAAACCGTCTACTAAAATAGTGGGTTTAAAACAGCTAAATGTCTTTAGAAAATTGTTAAAGGATAACTATTGTCAAAATGCAACCTGAGCTGTTTTTTTTTTTTTTTTACTGTAAACGAGACATCTTATATCTAAAAGCATAATTACGACAAACAAACCGTTTTTGAGATTGATCGTGATTTCGTTTTGTGGTCAATGGCCGGTGAATGGGAGTACTAGGGGCATAACTTTGAGCGCATCAAAATCGATATTTTTACAACACTAAGAAGGCTCGACACACCATGAAACTTTGCTCGAAGTATCGCCTGTGTCTCTACACATGAACTCGAGCATTGAGAACATTGTTTGTGTACACAGAGTTTACTAAAAAGAAAGGTTTTGAACAACTCACTTACACTGTTTGGGTTTCCGCTCGCAGTCGTCTTGCCAGTCAAGAAGTGTCGATCTCCGAATGCGAATGAATGGACTCCATAGGACGAAATATTAGGCTCATATGAGGCTCTTTTTACAACTAGAAGGTTAATATTGTTTTTCACTTGCGACAAAACAACGAATTAGCTGTGCATTTATATGGAAATATGCTTTAGGAGCTATCCATCTTTACTCTCCTCGCATTCGGATGCACTCAAAGTTATGCCCCTAGTACTCCCATTCACCGGCCATTGACCACAAAACGAAATCACGGTCAATGTCAAAAACAGCTCGTTTGTCGTAATTATGCTTTTAGATATAAGTTTGTCTCGTTTACAGTAAAAAAAAAAAAAAAAAATCAGCCCAGGTTGCATTTTGGCAATAGTTATCCTTTAATTAAAAATATAGGGGGAAACCAGCACTTGTTATACTTTTTACTCCAGTGCACATATTTTTATTAGGGGTTCAAGCACATAGTGCTGATTGTAATTGTTAGAATAGCCAAGGATCAGCAATGTCCACGTAAAACTGATGCAGACCAAACCCTAAGTCGTAGAGACTTGAAACTTGGAGGAATGGTAGTACTCACACCACCTACAACGTCACCAAGGCTTGCCACAATCGGCCTGACGGGGGTGCTACAATGATCAAAAGTACTAAAATGTTCATAACTCCTAAACCATCTCAAGTGTCATATTTCACTGGAATCCTTGGCTCATGCTGAACAAAACACATGCCTCAGATTCGATCATGTGGCGAAATTTTCAGCTTTTTTCGGATTTTTTGAAAAACCTACTTTTGCAAACTAGTCCTAGGTTTTTTGTCTGATCGAAACCAAACCAGTGCAGGAAGATTCTCTGGAGAGTGAATATCAATAATTATCGAAAAAAATTGAACATTCAACTCATCGTCGCAAAGGGATGCCAAAGTGCTTGAAAGGTGTGGATTTTAGTAAAATGCCAACAACTCTGGAACAGAATGAGGTATCTTCGCTAAACTCAGAACATATGTAATAGCTCAGTCTGAGATCACATAAAGATGGCTATAACTACAGTATGCAACCATTTGTCCTTCAAACATAAAAATTGCTGTGCAAGGTCATGGTCCAAAGTGCCACAAGTGTTTTAAGAACATTTACATATCTTTAAAAAAAACATGGCTGCCATTGGCTGATGAATTTTGGGCACCTAATAGACAAGTGTTACAATCTCTTTCCCAAATCGTAAGAAAATAAGGGAGTCACCACACACCACAGACAATTATTAAGTGAATTTATTCTGGTATAAAACATACCAATATAAAATATAAAAAGTCAGTATAAACAGTAATCAACCTATCGGCTGGTAAATGTGTAACAGTTATGAAAACAACAGCTCAACCAAACACGGTCCGTGGAACTTCCCAAAGAAGATGGGCCCAAAGGCGGTGGTGATCTCCCTTATTCCTCACATCTCGCTAGTTCTCCAGTAGCCTTGAGTAACCCAGAGCAAACAACGATGACCCAAGCTCAGCCGACGATCGCGCACCTCACAATCTTTGTCCCAGTCTTTTACAAAGCACTATGATTGCATTGAGGTGTGCACCCGCTCCTGTCAGCTAATCACCTGCAACTCCGAAATAACCAGTTACTCACTGGAACCGTCACAACAAGGTTAACGTAGACCTATAAGAACAAAACTCTGTGAGCCCCAAAGGTCTGTGAGAAATTTGAAATAAATTGGCCGCTGGGGGCGATATCGCATTTTTAGAGGGCGTAAATGATTGTACATTGCACGTTTCTTCACACATACACACAATATTCATATCATAAGATAGAACTCCTCGTTCCAGACAACTTTGCATCTAGAATCACTGCTGTCAATCAAAGCATTTGTTGAATGATTGAGAAGATGTAAAAAAGAAGTCCTAGGGTTTTCACTCAATCTGGAAAAGAAATACACTGCAGTACAATTCCTTGGACACTCTAGGTCTATATTTATCAAACAAAATATTGAAATTTACCCTTTTGAAAGCTATAACGGGGTCATTTAGAAAAGGGGCCTGTCCAAATTGACCCAAAATCCTATAAAGCCTCAAGGAAAACTCAAAACTTAATTAAACATGGTGAGGACATGCAACAAGTAATTCTAAAGAAGCATGCACAGTTTTAAGAAGATCAGACCACAGCTGGTGCTATAAATGTTAAAAACATTTTTAACATGTTAATTTGTAGCATTTCTAGCACGTTGATAAACATTTCAATGGTAAATTACCTGGATTTGGAAAAAATGCTCTTTTTTTCATATGTGCCATATGTCAAGTGCTTAGACCCCGGTAATCACAGCTTGCAGCTATATTTAAATCAGTTTTCAGTATAGGCACATTATGTTTCACGTCTTTTTAAAACAACATGCACCAGAGTCAGAATTGGGCATATTATGGAATAAGTTAAATGGAACCTGCCACATCCCATTAGAGGATTTTGTATTACATTTACGTGGTAAAACAATTAATGAAATTGTAAAATAATGAATGAAGAAAAAAAATATATACAAATGACATAAAGATGACATGTTTTTATAAAGAAACATTGTCCAACAGCAACACCAGCAAGTAAAGTAAGCGGGAGTCTGCATCTCTCTCACCACCCCCTACATCAAGCCTATTGAGTTATAACAGACCCCCTAAAGTGTGCGATGAGTTTAGTAGGGGGTAATTGAAAAGGATTGGGGAAAGTCACATGAGAAGAGGCAATGCCTCCATCGTGGTATGATTGGATATGACTGGTTATGTTCGGCTGTAATTGGTTCACGAGATAAATCCCGCCTCTTGTGTTTATGCACGTTCATGAATCAGTCTGAATGAACAATATAATGGCGTTAATCGGAAGACTCATTTAAAAAATGAGTAAAAATCACACACTTAGATATAACCACTTTGTTATGTCAAAATAAGATTTACAATAGCATGAAAACATCTTATTACATGTTAAATTAAACATGACCTTAAAGACTTGACCTTGTTGTTGGTATATGAAAAGTTAGACAAATCTGCCTCTTGATTGATTAAAATAATTTCCAAAGAGTAAGGTGACGATTTTAAATTTCAGCATTTTCTAAAACTAAATTTATACCGTTTTTAAAGCCTTATACAACCTCAACTTTTTTTTTTTTTTTTTTTTTTTTAAACAGATGCGAGCAGAAAAGAAATATTTGGAACTAATTGCATTATGCATTGAATCACAGAGACTACAGTTCCAAATTACTTTCCCAAAGAAATCTGTGTGGTTTAATGATCAAAACCTTTTCTGCACATGCAAATGAATGTGTATTGGAGGGACTTTAAAGGAGCTGCATATCCCAAGTTGCAAGGCACCCTGTTGCTTTTTGCATCCTTTTCAGGGCACTTCAGTTCTCTGATTTAGCTATTTATTAATGACAGACATGTTTATTTCTGTGGTTGTTGCCCCATGAGTAAACTGAACAGAATTGTGGGTATGTGTCCAGACACATTAAAGTGGGTCTTTTGAGTGCAAAATGATGGAAATTAAAGATGAAAGAGTTGGGAGATCTTTATGAGTAAAAGTCAGCAAATAAAAAAAAAAAACAGAAGAAAGGAAAGGAAATCCCATATATGACCCTAGATCACAAAACCAGTCATAAGGGTCAGTTTTTTTTAAATGCTTTATACATGAAAGCTGAATAAATAAGCTTTCCATTGACATATAGTTTGGGATAGGACCATATTAATTCAATGCAATGGTCGAGATATAAGAATTTGAAAAGCTGGAATCTGAGGGTGCAAATAAATAAATAAATAAATAAATAAATAAATAAATGAAAATTGCCTTTAGAGTTGTCCAAATGAAGTTCTTAGCAATGCATATTACTAATCAAAATTTAAGTTGTGACATATTTACAGTAAGGAATTTACAAAATATCTTCATGGAACATTAATCTTTACTTAATATCCTAATGATTTTTTGATGATAATTTTGACCCATACAATATATTTTTGGCTATTGCTGCAAATATACCTGTGCTACTTAAGACTGGTTTTGTGGTCTATTAGGTAAAAATTCAACTAAATTAAATTATTTAATATTTATTTTTTATAATTTATAGTATGTACTAAAACACTTGATGATTCATTGTATGTCACAATCATATCTATTTTTTCCCCCATGAACTTTCATCAACACAATTTCACTCTTCTCACAGTCCATTTAATTATAAAACATTACCCACATCCAATCCCATGAGACTCCCCTCCGTATGTGACCACCCTCAGGGAGCTGATGGAGAGCATATCCAAAGTCAATGCAAACATGATCAATCAAATCCAGGGAATAAAGGCTAAAATGCATTGATCCACGGCACGGCATGTAGCATGACATCTCCAACCGGCATAAATTAATTGAGCTTCATGAGTAAATGGAGCTCGAGTCAATTAATGTTATAGCTTCACTGATGACTTGTGCCGTTATAAAATGATGGGTGGAGGCCATTAGGTGGCTGGTGATGCTGTTGCGTTTCTGCTTTGATGCACATGTGTCTGAGAAAAAGCATAGTGACTATGGCAGCTTAAACTGTGCTTGTTAAGAGCTAATCTGCAGTAACAAGCAGTACAGTTATACTATTGATACTGGGAATTCAGTGTGATTATAGAATCAATGTGATTATAGCTCCTTCTTGTAGTATATATAAGATATTCATACAAGTATACAATCATGAGAAACAGGTTAAATGCATGAAACAGAATACAGTATAAGAGAATACAGTATGCAAAACTGTCATAATTTAGTCACCTCCTCTTTAGAAAAAAAATCATGCCTTAAAAAGTTAAAATTATGACATACTTAAGTATTTAATAATTACGAGATAAAAGTCGAAATTATGACTTAAAAAGTCATAATTATGCCTTAAGTCATAATTACGAGATATACAGTGCCTTGCGAAATTATTCATACCCCTTCATTTTTTTCACTTTTTTTTATGTTGCTGCCTTATGTTAAACTACTTTAAATTACTTTTTTCCCCCACATCAATCTACACTTCCTACTCCATAATGGCAAAGCAAAAAATAAGTTTCTAACATCTGTGCAAATTTATTAAAAATAAAAAACTGAAAAGATCCCGTTGCATAAGTATTCATACCCTTTTCTGGGACACTTAGCTTAGGAAATTTAGCTCAGGAGCATTCATATTGCTTCTAGATGTTACTACACTTCGAGTGGAGTTAAACTGTGGCAAATTAATTTGAATGAGTATGATTTAGAAAGGCACACACCTCTCAGAAAAGGTCTAACTGCTGAAAATGCATATCAGAGCAAAAAAAAAAAAAAAAAAAAAAACAAGTCCTGAGGTCAAGATAACTGCCTGTAGAGCTCAGTGACAGACTGGCGTTAAGGCAATGATCTAGGGAAGAGTTCAGAAAAAAAAATCTGCTGTATTGAAGGTTCACAGAAGCATTATCCATAATGGAAGACGATTGGAACAACTAGGACTCTAGAAAATGTCTGCCAGCCCCCATCCAAGCTGACAGAGCTTGAGAGGTGAAAAGGTGAGGCAAAGAATGGCAGATAAAGGTGCTTTAACTATGTACTGAGTTAAGGGTATGAATACTTATGCAAAAAACATATTTCAGTGTTTTATTTTTAATAAATTTGTAAAATTTGCAAATCTGGTTTTTGCTTTGTCATTATTATGGTGTATGGAGTGTAAACTGATGTGGGGAAAAACTAATTTATAGCAGTTTAACATAATGCTGCAACTAAACAAAATGTGACAAAAATGAAGGGGTATGAATACTTTTGCAAAATTCTTAGCCCTGTAAAGCCCACTGTTGCAGAATTACAACATCACTTTTAACAATTCTAAAAGAGGCCAGCAAATGTTTTTTTTTTTTTTTTTCTAAAACCACATTTATATATTTAATGGGTCCTATTGTTTGTCCTCACAATGCTATTGGATAGAAAAACTGTTTATAGGTCTGGTCATCTTGCCGTGAACTTACTCTACCTGCAAAATTTGCATTGAGCTGATTTCCTTTTTTTGCATGACTGGATTTGTCAAGATTTAAGTAAAAAGTCCTTAAATAATTTTTGTGTGTTTATTACAATGTCTAGAACACATACATATTTAGTTATTTTGGAAAACATTAAACAAATTTGATTTAGAGCTTATTATGTCTATGTTGTAATTATACAACGTTGGGTCAGAGTGGTAGCCTGTTGCATTGTTTGGGGACAGGTGTGAATGGTCTTGAATGTGAACCTGTTAGTGCTCTGGGGGGATGCATGTGTCCCTTTTAGTATGATAAGTAGAGAGCATAATACTCCAATCAGACAGTATTGTTTGAATGTAGTGGAATTTTGATTAGCATTTGCATTGAATGAAAAAGGAGTTTATCAGTCCCAATACAAATTTTTCTGGTTCAGAAATCGTCAGTGATGCCACCTCCCTCCTCAACCCACTTGAGTACTTCCAAAAGTTTGTGACAGAAGATATGATTGAGACTCTGACAAGAAACACAAATGAGTACAGCTTGCAAAAAAGGAACATCTGTGAACACCAATAATAAGGAAATTGAGAAGATGCTTGGCATGTACCTGAAGATGGGTCTAATGCAAATGTCTGGAGTCCATATGTTTTGGGAGACAGACACACGGTACACCCATTTCTGATGTGATGTCCCGGAACAGATTCCAATCTCTGTTGACTTCATTACACTTTATAAACAATTTAGCTGTGTCAGAGATGGAAAAGAAGGACAAACTCTGGAAACTCAGACCATGGCTAAATTCATTTGATGAAATGATGATTCCTTTCAAGGGGAGGTTCAGTAACATCAAACAATATATGCGTGGCAAGCCACACCCATGGGGGTTCAAACTGTTGGTGAGAACTGGAATCTCTGGCATGCTATGTGATTTTGATGTGTACCAAGGGAGTGTAGATGGAATACAACAAGCGAAATCTGAACTTGGACTGTCAGGTGATGTTGTGATGAAGCTCGCCTCCACACTTCCAGAGGATCAAAACTACAGGATCTACGCAGACAACTACTTCACCTGTGTCCCACTGGTAGTCAAGCTGTCAAATGGTATGACAACAGAGCGGTCACACTTGTGTCATCTTTTGCTGGACCTGAACCTGTGCAGAAAATTCAATGCTGGGACAAAGCCACTAAAACCATCAGTGAAGTTGAGAGGCCCTACAAGTAAAAAAGTAATGAGTGCAATGTGCAATGTTCGCCTGTGCTTCTCAGATGAAAAGAACTTAGGGACTATCACTGCAAGAAAGCAGACTTCATTCAAACCACACTGAATGTGACCAAATAATTTTTTTCCAAAAATTTTTATTAATAAATGCTTTTTCATAAAAAAATATGATTGTTGTGTGATTATTACTTATGATATATACTGCTATGGGGCTAAATAAGTGAACAACCCTGCAAATGAATGCTTAAATGTTCTGTATACCTGTTTAGGCAAACTGAGTACAAATACAGAAATTCTGCTCACAACTAGGCCCAACGTTGCAATATTACAACATTTCCCTAAAAACTTACTAAAAAGTAAAAAATGTGAAAAATCTTTAATTCCTACATCAGAGGCCTCCTAAAACAATATCTGAGAGGTCAAAAACATTTTTGCTCATTTTTTTCTATATTTGGGTCTTACAGGGTTAAGTCATATTTACGAGATAAAAAGTCAAAATTCTGACTTAAAAAGTCAAAATTATGAGATAAAAAAGTCAAAATTATGACTTTACAAGTCAAAATTATGACTTTTACATGAGTTTATAAACACATTGGTCACAGGATAGTGGTCTGATGATAAACCGGAAATTATTTCAGTGTAGTTATAGAATAAGCTCCTTCTTGTTACAATATACGATATTCATACAAGAATGCAATAATTGAAAACAGGTCAAATGCATGAAAGAGATTTAGTTCATGCTAAACTGTCATAATTTAGTCACCTCCTTGTTGTTTTAAAGTTCAAATCTGTATTACTTTTTTTCTTTAGAAACACTCTTTACTATAGAAGCCCATTTCCGCCACGTAAGAAAAAAAAAACATGCTTTAAAAAGTCAAAATTGTGTCATTAATAAATCATGATTACTAGATAAAAATTGAAATTATGACTTAAAAGTCAAAATTATGAGATAAAAAAAAAAGTTGAAATTATGACTTTACAAGTCAAAATTGACTTTATAAACACATTGGTCACAGTATTGGTCTGATGATAAACGGGTTTGATTATAGAATAGGCTTTTTCTTGTTACAGTATACGATATTCATACAAGAATACAATCATGAGAAACAGATCAAATGCATGGAAGAAAATACAGTATAGTTCATGCTAAACTGTCATACGTTTTAGTCACCTCCATGTAGTTTTAAAGTTCAAATCTGTATTACTTTATTTTTTTCTTTAGAAACACTCTTTGCCATAGAAGCCCATTTCCACCATGTAAGAAAAAAAAATCATGCCTTCAAAATTGTGACATAAATTATGACTTAAAATTTTAATTACGAGATAAAAGTCAAAATTAAGTCATAATTACCAGATAAAAAGAAATTATGAAATAACAAAGTCTAAATTATGACTTTACATAACAAACATTACATTACAAACAATGACTTTATAAACACATTGGTCACAGGATAGTGGTCTAATGATAAACGGGACATTCTAAAACAGTTTGGAGGACCAGATCACTGTCTCTTTCCACTATCCCAAGTAAACGCTTAATGTGGAACTCATATTCTGGGGTATATTCTGCTTGTTTGTAAATGGTATATGCTTTATTAATAAGGTGTGTATTGAACTTGATCCTCCAAACTGTTTTAGGCAAAGTTAATTCCTTTTAGGATGTCCCATTTATCATGAGACCACTATCCTGTGACAAATGTGTTTATAAATACATTAAGTCAATTTTTTTTACTTTATTAAATTCGAATTTTGACTTTTTATCTGATAATTATAACTTAAGTAAGTCATAATTTCGACTTTTAAAGTCAGAATTTCGATTTAGTCATAATTTTGACTTTTTATCTCGTAATTATGTCATAATTTCTATTTTTAAGGCATTATTCTTTTTTCTTATGTGGCGGAAATGGGTTTCCATTCTTATCCGTGCGAATACCATGATGAAGCTCTCAGTCTTATGAATTCATAATACAGATCTATTTGAGAAACAGACCAAATTTCAAGTCAGATCTTTTTAAATAAATTGGTTGAATAATTATTCAATTATTATTTTCTTATATTTGCTTGTAAAATTTGTTTGATAAAACTGCTTTTCTACATTTTGAAAAAAATATGTTTTAAAATATATATAATTTTCAGCCATCTTCAGAAATCATTCTAATATGCTGATTTACTGTTCTAGAAACATTTCTAAAATAATTGTTCTGCCTCTTTTTTTTTTTTTTTTTTTTTTTTTTTTGTGGAAATCATGATTGACATTTGATAATTCCAGTACATGAGTATCTTTGAGACCTCGAGTGACTGATCACCATCCAAACCATTATCTCATATGCAGGTCTGAAGCCTCATTCAGATACCTGGGTGGAAGTGTGCGTTTGTGTGTCTGCGAGTGTGTGTGTCTGCGAGTGTGTGTGTGTGTGTGTGTGTGTGTGTGTATGTGTGTGTGTTGTGCCTGTGAGAGCATGAGGACTTAATTGGGCTGAGGCAAAAGCAGCAGAGACCAATTACCCATACTCCTGTGCTGCTCCAGAGGCCTGTCAAACCTTTTGTCTATCGTGTTTTACGGTTTGCCGAGGCCAGAGCTGCTCTTTTGTGCATTGTCACAATCTGCAGTCGAATGACTTTGCATTTAAATGAAGCCATCACTGAGCTTTACGCAAAAGTAATCTGGCTTGAGGTATCAGAGGGTGAAGGCTGTGTTATTAATCAGTTCAGTTTCACATGGAAGACTAAAATATTTTCTTGCGGGTATAACTAACAGAAACGATACAAGATAATCTGTTATAGTGCATGGGAATGTGTAGGGCATTTGTTAATATGTACAGTATGTGGGTGTACGTGTTAAATCCATCAGTGGAGTTCTGAATTGTTACACCTTTTTTTTTTATAGAGATGTCTAATTAAGGACAACAGCTTTTTATTACAGATTGACAGGGATTCTAAAATTAGTTGAGCCATTAATCCACAATTCAAATGTACAAATGTAATTGCATAAAATAAAACATCAAACCAAAGGAAATGCACACAATTTCTGGATGTCAATCAAGAAATTTGATAAACTAAACTTGAAACTGGATTCATATAATATATATGAATTCAACTACTCAACTAAATGACCATGACTTCATTATTTATTTTTACTACTATTCACTGCCTTTTATGTACAGATGTATTTTTTAACACTTGTCCTATACCCAGACTTTCAGTCTTTCAGTCAAAAGAAAAAAAAAAAAAACTTAAAATATCAAATATTATTTTAAACTATGAAAATCTAAACAAAGTCTAAACATTTAAATATTTATTGTGCAAGTGTTTTTAACATTTGAATGTTCAAATGTAACAACATTGTCATTGTCATCTGCTTTTTGAGAGTTTTTCGAGTGTTGAATGTGTTCCGATACACTACACTGAGAGCTAAAACTACATGCATCATATAACTTGACCTTGAATGAATACTCAGTGGGATGTCCATTATGTTTGGCTGTGTTATAGTGAAGTCTGACACCATAATGACTGCTGCACAGAATGTGGCCCATCATAGGCCCAGTGCTTACTGTAACCTCTGTTGTGTCTCTGTTCCCTATTAAAGTCAATACTGTGGAAACCAGATCCTTTATGGTAAGTGAACTCTCCTTCTTTCTCTCAAGGTTGATGGGCTTTTACAAACATTAAACGTGAAATGTATGCATTTGTGTGGTGTGCATGGGTGTTAAGTTAAAAAGAAGAAAAAGATATCTTACAAAAAATTTCAAATTTTGTTTGCACTATACAGTATGTAATCACATATATAATTACACAAAAAACACATACAGTTGAGGTCAAAAGTTTACATCCCCCTTTCAGAATCGCTGACGTGATTGAGTAAGATATTTCACATATAAGACACTTACATATAATCCACAAGAGAAAATAATAGTTGAATTCATAAAAAAATACCCCAGTCAAAAGTTTACATACTCTTGATTCTTAATACTGTGTTCTTATCTGAATCCACAGAAGGTTCAAATGCTCACTGATGCTCCAGAAGGAGCATTGTTTTTCCTTCTGAAGCATGAGTGCGCGTTTGAACCTTCTGGAATAGTTGTCCTCAGTGTGAAAAGATGAATCATTTCACAAGTAATGTTTTGTGAAAGGGGAAGGTAAACTTTTGACCTCAACTGTATGGTGTGTAAGTCATTTCAGAAACACTGTATTTATGAGTTGAATGCTTGTTGAACTACGAGTAGAAAACTCAGCCCAGGCGAGGAAGAACTTCCAAAAGTTCTGGTAGTGATGGAGCAAGAAGAAGGCTTTCCATAACCAGGAGGGGCCATAGTTGTGGAAGATCTGGGCTGCGTTTCCCAAAAGCATTGTAATTACATCAGACCCATTAAAACCAATGGAGATGCAGTCAACTTTACAATGCTTTTGGGAAACCGTGGTTAAAGAGAAATTCCGCAGTCTCCATGGGGATAGGTAGACCCTTGAGGGAAATTAGAAGACATGCTTTGGAGAAATGATCTACTATGACCAGGATGCAACCATTGAAGCTGGTCATGTAATATATGTCATGACTCTGGGCTGCGGACTTTTCCCTTCCCCACCAGAGGTCACTGTTTCCCTTCCTTCTCACTCCACTCCCTTTATTGTACACACCTGTCTGTGTTAATCACTCTCATTTCACCCACAGCTGTCTCTTATCACTAATGGACTATTTAGTCTCCCATCTTCCACTACTCATCCTGGTTTCATTGTATTCAGATGAATATTCTGTATTCTGTCCTCGTGTCTCTGAAAGTCTGTCTCCTAGCTCGTGTTTCCGTTCTGTTTATTTTGTAATTCAAGTCGTGTTTGTGCCGTGTTGGCTGTTTTGTTTGCTTTATTAAAAGATCTTCACCTGCATTTGGACCCTGACCTCATCCTTCCCTCTCACGTGACAGAATGAAACCAGCAAGAATGGGTCCAGCGGGGAGATTACTGAACATTCGCCAGGGAGATCGGAGTGTAGAGGATTACGCCAGGGACTTCATGAACGTGGCGAGGCAGTCGACCACCGAGGGGACCTGCCTCTTGGTTTTTTTTTGGGGGGGGTCTAGCTGAGCCCTTCAAGTCCATAGTATCATACTGGCTTCCCGAGGAGTCACTGGAGCAGTATGTGAATCGGGCTCTGTACTTGAAGGGCTCGGCCTTCAGGGTGGAGTTGGCTGCGGAACCCGCTCATGTTCCTATTGCGGCGGCGACTGCTTACGATGTCCTCGATGCGGCGGTGACCGCTGGCGATGTTGTCGAAGCAGCGGTGACTGCTCACTCTGTGCCCGATGCGGCGGCGTCCGCTCACTCTGTGCCTGACGCGGCGGTGACCGCTCTCGCTGTTCCTGATGCGGCGGCGACCGCTCTCGCTGTTCCTGATGCGGCGGCGACCGCTGGCGATGTTCTCGACGCGACGATGACCGCTCACTCTGTGCCTGATGCGACGGCGACCGCTCTCTCTGTTCCTGACGCGGCGGTGACCGCTCACTCTGCTCCTGACGCGGCGGTGACCGCTCACTCTGTGCCCGATGCGACGGCGTTCGCTCACGTTCCTCTGGCGGCGGTGCCCGCTCACGTTCCTCTGGCGGCGGCGACTGCTTACGATGTCCTCGACGCGGCGGTGACCGCTGGTGATGTTGTCGAAGCAGCGGTGACTGCTCACTCTGTGCCCGATGCGGCGGCATCCGCTCACTCTGTGCCTGACGCTGATGTTCCTCTGGCATCGATACCAGCTCACATTACTCTGGCGGCGATGTCCGCTCACGTTCCTCTGGCGGCGGTGCCCGCTGATGTTCCTCTGGCGGCGATGCCAGCTCACGTTCCTCTGGCGCCGGTGCCTGCTCCGGTGCCCGCTCCGGTGCCCGCTCATGTTCCTCTGGCAGCGAGGCCCGCTGACGTTCCTCTGGCGGCGGTGCCCGCTCACGTTTTTCCTGAGTCCGGTCACGCCCTGCCCGAGCTCCCAAGCCCTACGCTGGTCTCGCCCAGCCTCCCAGAACCTTCATCTCCGGGCCTACTTCCGCTGCACGGGCCTGGCCCACCATCCCTCCCCCTGTTTCACCAGTCCCCCATTCCACCTCCCTCCAGAATTGTTCGGCCTCAGGGAACGTCTGGAAGCCGTTCCTTAGGGGAGGGGTACTGTCATGACTCTGGGCTGCGGACTTTTCCCTTCCCCACCAGAGGTCACTGTTTCCCTTCCTTCTCACTCCACTCCCTTTATTGTACACACCTGTCTGTGTTAATCACTCTCATTTCACCCACAGCTGTCTCTTATCACTAATGGACTATTTAGTCTCCCATCTCCCACTACTCATCCTGGTTTCATTGTATTCAGATGTCTGTCCTCGTGTCTCTGGAAGTCTGTCTCCTAGCTCGTGTTTCCGTTCTGTTTATTTTGTAATTCAAGTCGTGTTTGTGCCGTGTTGGCTGTTTTGTTTGCTTTATTAAAAGATCTTCACCTGCATTTGGACCCTGACCTCATCCTTCCCTCTCACGTGACAATATATCCCTAGGTGTGCTCATGGACGACATGGATCATGCATTGTGAGAAGTTTTCCTAATGGCGATGGTGCATTTCTGACATCCTTGGATGAACCTTCTGATGTCTCAGGCCATTTGCAGCCACCAGAACCGATCCTGGAAAAGTGAGAGTCTTTGGTACCTGGGCAACCAGTGGCATCATGTTTCTGAATTCTCTTCTGGAGAAAAGAGATGGGAGAGAGCATCTGCTCTGACAATCTTAGGTGTCCCGATGATAGGAGAAGTTACATATATCACAAACAGAATGTCCAAAAACCTGGAATGGAAATAAGACAGAAAGTTGTAGAATACCTTAAGTGGCAGGACCAGCTGGTTTTGAACCTCTGAAGGGCTCTTTCTGTGAGTAGAGAAAGGATGAAAGATATTTTCGTGATAAGGCTCCATCTTAAGGGTAAGACAGCTTTTGAGTAGAAAGTCATTGCAGTCCTCCGCTGAGCCAAAGCAGGGCCCTGGATTCATCATGGGACTGGCTGTGTATACTGGAGGTGAAGGAGAAATGGCTTGCATGACAGTGGAGCCTGATGAAGGTTAATGCATGTGGTTCCTGAAAAGGTTAGTGCATGGCATACGATATAAACATTTTTCTGAAGGGGGTCAGGAGGTGCAGGACCTATGGGGCTCATGGTACAGTAAGTGGTCTGGCTTTCTGCCATGGTGCACTAGACGCAGGAGACAAGATGTTACGAACACAGTGGTATTCATTTCTCAGATGAAGGAGGATCCCTGTTGAAAAAAAGAAAACATATATGCTGGTTAGGTACAGTCAAGCCTGAAATTATTCATACCCCTGGCAAATTCTGATTTAAAGTTACTTTTATTCAACCATTCAAGTTATTATTATTTTTGACCGGAAATGACACAGACTTCTCCCAAAAGATAATAAGATGATGTACAAGAGGCATAATTGTGGAAAGAAAATATTGCTCATCTTTTATCTACATTTGAACAAAAAGTGGCATGTCCAAAATTATTCATACTCTTCTCAATAATCAAAAGGAAAGCCTTTATTGGCTATTACACCAATCAAATGCTTCCTATAATTGGTGACCAGCTTTTTGCATGTCTCCACTGGTATTTTTGCCCATTCATCTTTAGCGATGAACTCCAACTCTTTCAGGTTGGAGGGTCTCCTTGCCATCACCCTGATCTTTAGCTCCCTCCACAGATTCTCATTTGGATTTAAGTCAGGACTCTGGCTTGGCCACTGCAAAACGTTAATGATTTTTGTCTGCTAACCATTTCTTCACCACTTTTGTTTTGGGTCGCTGTCATGCTGAAATGTCCACTGGTGCCCAGTGACCAGAAGTCTTCTTCTTTGTCCAGATGAGCATTTGCAAAGGCCAAGCGGGCTTTTGTGTGCCTTATCTGGAAAAGTGGTGTCCTCCTTAGTCTGCGTCCATGGAACCCTGTGGTTTGCAGTGTCCGTTGTCTGTCTGCCTTGAGATGTTGCCACCAGCAGAGCCCAGATTCATCAGGATGGCCTTGGTGGTGATCCTTGGATTCTTTTTTTACCTCTCTCACTCTCCTCCTGGCCAGCACAGGTGTCACTTTTGGCTTCCGACCACGTCCTCTTTTTTACAGTGCGGAACGTCTTGCATTTTTTAATAATACTTTGCACTGTAGCCACTGGAACTTCAAAACATTTAGATATGGTCTTAGAACCCTTTCCTGACTTGTGAGCAGCCACAATGCGCAGCTGCAGGTCCTCAGTGAACTCCTTTGTCTTAGCCATGACTGTCCACAAACCAACAGCAGAGAGCTTCTGTTTTTCACCTGTTGAGTTGATTAAAACAGCTGTTCCCAATGAATCAGGGTAATTAGGGAGCTTTAGAACAGCTTGGACTATTTGGAATGGTATAGAACTTTGGATTTCGCCATAGACTGTGACAGTTTGGAAAGGGTATGAATAATTTTAGACATGCCACTTTTTGTTCAAATGTAAATAAAAGCTGAGAAACATTTTTTTTTCCACAATGATGCCTCTTGACAATGGTCTTATTATCTTTTGGGAGAAGCTTGTGTCATTTCCGGTCAAAAAAAAAAAAAACTTGCTGGTTGAATAAAAGTAACTTTAAATCAGAATTTGCCAGGGGTATGAATAATTTTGGGCTTGACTGTATGCTTTGAAACATGGCAGCTGGTTTGAGCTAGTTTAAGATGGTCCTTAGTTGGTAATGAGCTGGTTTAAGATGGTTATAAGATAGTTATGAACTGGTTCAAGCTGGTCATATGCTGGTTCTAAGCTGGTCCTATGCAACTAGCTCAGGACCAGCTAATAACCAGCTTATAACCAGCTCAGGACCAGCTTAAACCAGCTCATGACCAACTAAGGACCAGCTTAAACCAGCTCAAACCAGCTGCCATGCTTCAAAACATAACTTTTTTTTCAACAGGGATGACAGGTGAGTATCAGATTAGATGAAACAGTTTAAAGAAGGGTTACACAATACTAATAATGATGTCTTTGCAGGGAATCAGAGCAGCACATAACACAAGAGAGCAGACAAGATGAGGAGATAACACTAGGGAATATACGGGAGATAACACTGAAGATCACTGGAGATGGCTGGAGAAAGGTTAAGTTGTTTCTCAGGTGAGTAACACAGGTTTGTGTCCATTGAGGAGGCTAGACACTGAGTGAACTGTGGTTCAGGTTATTAGTATTCTGGTGACTGGAATAGCTGGAAATGTGTTGTGACAGAGCCCGGTGTACGGGTGACATATGAGTCTACGTATTTTTAAATTCATTTTATAGGTAGCCTAAAACTATTTTTAATGTGGAAAATATGATTGACTGAGACTTTACATATGTGTGTTTGTGTGCTTTACTCCACTAAGATGATGTAAGTGCACTTGTTTTCATGAGTTCATGTCCTATAACATGCCCACTGATATCCCAGCACCTCACACTCCTCCCCAGTGCTGTTTAACACGACTCGCACTCTGCCTCATACCTCTCCATGTTGTTTAAGTGGGAAGAGAGTCTGTAATTAAAAATCAAGAGAAGCCACAGTCGAGAGTCATAATCACCATTATTATCATTAGTGTAGAGATGAAAGTACTCTTAAATTTCAAGTGCTGCAGACCTCCGTCTGTTCAATTAGTCTTAAGGAGTGTGTGTGCATGTAGGTGCATGTGTATATTCATGTGTGTTTGCAAATGTCTGGCATGTGAAAGACCTGGTGGAAACAGACTTTAAAACCCAACCTAATCTTTTCAATCACTGTGCTTATGGTGTGTATGCGTGTGTGCGAACTACACAAAAGCACGCATTCCCTGGAACATCTTACCACATCTCTAATCTGTCGCAGTGAGAGATGACTGTTAAACGCACCAGCAGTTTTTAATATGTGTAGGTCACGTGTCATTTGCCCTCTCTGTTCTCTCATATACTGAATTAAAGCCTAACTCCACACATCTTTATGATTTCACTCTCTTCTGGATGTGGTATGAGGCGTATCTGACATGCCTGTGATTTCCCATGTGCCCAATGACTGTTTGTTTCCTGTCACACTACCATTCTGCTTATCAGCCCATGTGAAATGGTGGATCTTGAACAGCTGTATTAAAGCGAGAGGTTATGCGTGTAAAAATATGATTATGACTATTTCATTTTCTCAAACTGAAAATGCCCTGTCAGTCAATAAAACATCAAGATATAACACATTTAAATTTTAAGCCTTCTTACTTTTATGTCTTTCCATATGCCTCCGCTGTACGACTTATGTTAGATAAAATAGGCCAGATAAGGTTTAGAGCGTCATAGTTCTTTAAAATTCAATATCTTATTACAGGAACCTATTTTAAACCAACATTTAAGTAATATTTTGATGCTTACAGTAATTAAAATAACTCAAGCATTTTAAAAGAAGGAATATTAATTTACACAACTGTAAAAATGTATATATATATATATATATATATATATATATATATATATATATATATATATATATATATATATATATATATATATTTATTTATTTATTTATTTATATATATTTTCCTTCTTGTTTTCTTCACAATGTTGGATTTTCTGTTCACTTTTCTCAAAATCACTGGGGTCCATTTTAGTTGAACACAGTTGTGTTGACCGGGGAAGGAGACTTTTGACATTTAAATACCCATTAGGCTTTTTGTTTTCCAAGGCATGACTGAACACACAAAGGGCAATCTGGGAAATGTGCTGAAACATTATTACCAACTAAATGATTTACCAAAAATTGCCTATGCTCACTCTACTTATTATAAATTACACATTGTTTTTATTCTAGACAATTAGAGGAAAGAACTCTTTTCACCCTCCGGGTCTCATTAAGTAGAACAGGTTGAGTGTAAAAAAGGTTTTGGGTAAAAAAAAAAAAAAAACATAAGTCAATAAATTAATAAATTTAGTGTAATTTTATGTAAAAGGTATTGATTGTTTATTCCAATCTTTCTCCACATTTCATAATAAATACACTTGCCATAAGCAGGCAAAGCAAATCCAATTTCTTGGTCTCCACTTTGTTTAAAACCCTGCTTTGTTGAATATGTTTGGCACCGGCATGGATTTGAATGAGGTTTTTTTGCTGTCCAGCTCTTGCCAATTAATAAAAAAAAGAAGACCATAACAATCCCAGATGCTATAATTGGGATTCTTCTCAGTCTATTTGAATTCGCTTGAAGGGTATCGGAGGATCGTATGCATTTCAAGCACTTACTTTTCATAGACACTAATAGAGAAGACAGAGATCCTGATCCTGAGGTATGTAACAGTTGTAGTGTGAAGACCTAGATGTTGGAAACCTTAACTTGTGGAACATCTGTTTGGAAATGTACTAATTTGCAGAGCCAGAAGAAGTTTTATGAACTGTCTAAACTGCCAGAACCATTATTTGCACACTCCACCTTTTTAGAGACTACATTTCACAATGACATTTTCACAGTGTTTGTTTATGCTTGTTGATCCCTAAACAAACACATACACACTCAAACATTGATATCCCCCTCACAAAGGGCTCATTACTCTTACCAAAAAGAAGTATACTTCAAATTTATTTTGTTAAGTATACTCAAGTAAAGTTCAAGTATATTTTTAAGTATATATATAAGTATACTTATACTCGTAAGTTTTCTTTAAGTGAACTTTACATCATACTTTAAGTATACTACTATGTCCCTATTTAGGTATTTGTATACAGTCGTGGCCAAAAGTTTTGAGAATGACACAAATATTAGTTTTCACAAAGTTTGTTGCTCAACTGCTTTTAGATCTTTGTTTCAGTTGTTTCTGTAATTACAAGCACTTCATACGTTTCAAAGGCTTTTATCGACAATTACATGACATTTATGCAAAGAGTCAGTATTTGCAGTGTTGGCCCTTCTTTTTCAGGACCTCTGCAATTCGACTGGGCATGCTCTCAATCAACTTCTGGGCCAAATCCTGACTGATAGCAACCCATTCTTTCATAATCACTTCTTGGAGTTTGTCAGAATTAGTGGGTTTTTGTTTGTCCACCTGCCTCTTGAGGATTGACCACAAGTTTTAAGATCTGGGAAGTTTCCAGGCCATGGACCCAAAATGTCAACGTTTTGGTCCCCGAGCCACTTAGTTATCACTTTTGCCGTATGGCACGGTGCTCCATCGTGCTGGAAAATGCATTGTTCTTCACCAAACTGTTGTTGGATTGTTGGAAGAAGTTGCTGTTGGAGGGTGTTTTGGTACCATTCTTTATTCATGGCTGTGTTTTTGCGCAAAATTGTGAGTGAGCCCACTCCCTTGGATGAGAAGCAACCCCACACATGAATGGTCTCAGGATGCTTTACTGTGGGCATGACACTGGACTGATGGTAGCGCTCACCTTTTCTTCTCCGGACAAGCCTTTTTCCAGATGCCCCAAACAATCGGAAAGAGGCTTCATCGGAGAATATGACTTTGCCCCAGTCCTCAGCAGTCCATTCGCCATACTTTTTGCAGAAGATCAATCTGTCCCTGATTTTTTTTTTTTTTTTTTTTGGAGAGAAGTGGCTTCTTTGCTGCCCTTCTTGACACCAGGCCATCTTCCAAAAGTCTTGGCCTCACTGTGGGTACAGATGCGCTCACACCTGCCTGCTGCCATTCCTGAGCAAGCTCTGCACTGGTGGCACTCCGATCCCGCAGCTGAATCCTCTTTAGGAGACGATCCTGGCACTTGCTGGACTTTCTTGGACGCCCTGAAGCCTTCTTAACAAAGCAGTGGAAAGTTTTTTTTCGGGATTAAGTTAATTTTCATGGCAAAGAAGGACTATGCAATTCACCTGATCACTCTTCATAACATTCTGGAGTATATGCAAATTGCTATTATAAAAACTTAAGCAGCAACTTTTCCAATTTCCAATATTTATGTTATTCTCAAAACTTTTGGCCACGACTGTATATTTTGTTGTATGAATATCTGAACATTTTTTATAAACACTTGAATGTGGGTAAGTTTCATAAATAAAATAAGTAAATAAATAAACAATATTTCAAACAAAAAGCTTAAAAATACTATTCATGATAATCAAAACATATATATACAGTTGGAGAGTCATTATTACCTCTTCATGGGTTGACATTTTATTCCATAACATTACACAGTTTTACATATCTATGGTTTTGATGCTGTTTTATGTCTGACGATTGTGTTAGATTACATGTGGAATCATCTGTTTATGTTTCTTCTTTACTTGTGTTTTTGGAAATTCTGTACAGAAGATGTACAATAGCGCCTCATATAACAATGAAAACACAGATTCTCAGAACACAAGTAGAGGTCAAATATATTTAGACTTTCTCTAAGTATAAGTTAATTATACTTAAATGACATTTTAAGTGTATTTCTGAGATGTATATAAAGCACATTTCTGAGAATTTTAGGGTAGGGTGGTGTTTGCGTTGTTCTCTCCTGGCTTTGATTCTCCATGTTGTATCTGCATTTCACCTCACTTTTTTCTAAACAAAGATTGTGATTGCCAATACCTCTCACAGGTCTAGAAACAACTGCTGATGTAGTGATACAAATCAGCTACTCAAATTAAACAAGCATATTTGCATTATGTAAATAGTTCAGATGTTAATTGCCTTCTGTTTTATGGAAATTGGATGCAAAGGAGACTCTTCTCTCCATACTATAGGATTTCTGGATGTATATCCTTTTCTTTTCTCCGCTATAAATAATTTGCTGTATGTATGGTGTATATTTAGAGCAAGGTCAGCTCGGGAGGTGAATAATCTATGTAAATTTACCAAGTTGGTAATTTCGTGAAACCAACCCAAATAATTTATGCTTAATCTGTTTGCCATACACCACAGTCTTTAATTAATCCCCCTCCAAGAACATCCACACCTTCATACATGATTTGACTCACTCCTGATCGCTCTTCAAACATTACTCTGAACCGGTCAAACTGACCTGACTAAACCTCATTTAATGAATGGATTTAATTAACTTTTTTTTCTTTTTTGTGAGGAGTAATAATTGAGGAAAGGCTAAGAAAAACCAACTGATTTGAGATCAGTATAATAGGGGCCAGCCTCTGAGTTAAACTGGTGCAAACATAGTATGGCAGAATCAAGTTTCTATAGGAAACCTGAGAAGGTGACACAGTTGCAGCTGTAGGAGTAGTTTATAAATAGCATGTGCAATTGGTCTCAAAACAATACTACATCATGAAGGATGCTTCTTACAACAATTAAGTTATCATATTCAGGTTATTTATTGATTGATTTATAATTATGAACATCAATCTCCTAAACAAAAACAAAAACAAACCTTTTCTCACAAGACGTGAAATGCATACCAATAAGTACATATCACTGCAGTTTTCAACAGAAATGAACACTAGAGGTGGTAAAACAGCGAGCACTTGTAATAATTTTTGTACACAAGTATGATTAGCTTCATATGTTTTGCTTTCCAGATATAATTGGACTTAGGATGGGGAATCCTTGGGTACGAATCTGTGAAAAATATGATACACTATAAAAGAGCTGAAAGATGACAGATCGAAAAACAAGCTAAAACGGCATGCTTGCGATTGCAATTTTAAGTCACATTCACTTTTGTTCATGATTGTACGTTATTTTAAAACGACACAGAGCATTAGTGGACATTTCAAGTCAGAACTGCGGTGACATGCAAAATAATATTGATAAGGCTTTCAATTTAAAAAAAGGTTGAGAATCATTACTATTGACTATTCTAGCAAATCCATTTGACATATCATTAAAGAAAAAAAAATCTTTGGCTGATTTTTTGGATGATTCATTCATGGACAGTGGTTCTGCGTGAATGAATCATGCTATTTGGGCATGACTGAATCAAGTTATTTGGAACCACTGTAAAAATAACAAGTAAAATATAACTTTTCTTTACACATGTGAAGTTAAGAGTTGGCAGTTTAAGGATGGTACTGTGTACATCCCTAACACTCCCATTGAAGTTGCTTTTTTAATTAGATTGCTTTTTTAGCAGGTCCTCAACCCAACCACAAGCTCCTCACTTCACCACAATAGTAACTTGCCAAAAAAAAAAAAAAAAAAAAAAAACAACAACATAATTTTGCTAAAACAGATAAATGTACATGTGGTACGTTTTATGTGACATTGGTTTTGTATGTGTCACCGCAGTTCCGACTTGAAATGCCTGTTGAGTGGCGCTATAACTTTAATGCTATGATGTTTTAAAATAATGTACCATCTGCACTACACCTAAACCTACCCGATTGTCACAAGGAGTCAGACTGAGACGTGCGGATCCATTTGCAGCATTTATTTAGAATCGTCAACAGGCCAGAATAATCACCAGAAAACAGGAACAACGTAGGTAATCCGGGAAACAGTTCGATAGACAGGGAATGGTCGCAATGGCAGGAAGCAGGAATCGTCAACGGGGTACACAGTCCAGAGTCATACACAGATAATCCAACACAGAGAAAAACGCTTAGAATTACGACCATATGGAACGATAAGACTTCGCAAGGAAGTGTGTGTGTCTGTGGCTTAAATGCATGTGGGTAAATGTGAAACAGGTGTGTGCAGCAATCAGTTCAGTGGGAAACAAGGAGCAGCTGTGTGCAGTGATTGGTGCAGTGGCTTATGGGGATTGCAGTCCAGAATGTGTGTGCAAGAGTTCATGATGAGAAGACAGACCAGATACATGACAGAGCCCCTCCCCAAGGAGCGGCTTCCAGACGCTCTAACCACATAATACAACCTGGAGGGTGGTGGAGCGGAGGCGGAACAGGGGGAGGGATGGAGGGCCAGGTCCATGTAGGGGTACTGGAACCACGAACTGAGGCGGAGCCGACGGAGGGAGAAGCCATGGCGGAGGAAGGGTTGGCTCCTGCATGGGGCCGACTGACGGAGGTGGAGCCGGTGGAGCCCGAGGCGGAACCGGAGAGTCGATGGTCCTAGGTGACACCGAGGATCCGGAGGGCCAAGGCGGAGCCCAAGGCTCTGGCGACCCCGGCGGAGATGGAGGTCCGGAGGTACGCAGCGGAGCCGGAGTGACAGAGGATCGAGGCTGTGCCCACGGGAGGGAGGAGGTCCACAGAGCCGGCAGGACGGAGTGACGAGGCGCAGCCGGAGGAGTAGAGTCCAGAGGCGAAGGTGGTGCGACGACTGACCGGGGCGGAGCCGGAGAGATGATGGAGCCCGGAGGAGCTGGTGGGCCGACGGCCGACAACGGAGACGAGGGAGCACAGAGCCAGGGTGGAGCCGCAGGGTCGGAGGGCCGAGGTGGAGTCCAGGACTCTGAGACTGGAGGTGATGGTGAGGGGTTCTTCAGTCTGGACACCGATGGAGACTGGCAGTCCCACGGCAAGTCCTCTGCACCGAAGGTGAGATGTGGGTGAGCAGAGGGACTGTCAGGAGACAGAGGTGGCGGGACTGGAGCAGCAGGGAGGGTGGGTGGGAACAGTCCATGCATGAGCTCCGTGACCAGAACCGGGCAGACAGGAATCTCAGGATGACTGGATGGAACCAGCGGAGTCTCTGGAAGGCTGGGCGGAACCAGCGGAGGCTCTGGAAGGCAGGGCTGAACCAGCGGAGTCTCTGGAAGGCAGGGCTGAACCAGCGGAGTCTCTGGAAGACTGGGCGGAACCAGCGGAGTCTCTGGAAGGCTGGGCGGAACCAGCGGAGTCTCTGGAAGGCTGGGCGGAACCAGCGGAGTCTCTGGAAGGCTGGGCGGAACCAGCGGAGGCTCTGGAAGGCTGGGCGGAACCAGCGGAGGCTCTGGAAGGCTGGGCTGAACCAGCGGAGTCTCTGGAAGGCTGGGCGGAACCAGCGGAGGCTCTGGAAGGCTGGGCGGAACCAGCGGAGGCTCTGGAAGGCTGGGCGGAACCAGCGGAGTCGCTGGAAGGCTGGGCGGAACCAGCGGAGTCGCTGGAAGGCTGGGCGGAACCAGCGGAGTCTCTGGAAGGCTGGGCTGAACCAGCGGAGTCTCTGGAAGGCTGGGCGGAACCAGCGGAGTCTCTGGAAGGCTGTCTTGAGGAGCGGGCTCTGGACAACGCTCTTGTGAAGCGGGCTCTGGACAACGCTCTTGTGAAGCGGGCTCTGGACAACGCTCTTGTGAAGCGGGCTCTGGACAACGCTCTTGTGAAGCGGGCTCTGGACAACGCTCTTGAGGAGCGGGCTCTGGAGAACTGGACGACCCCAGCGGAGATTCAGGAGGGCTGGGCGTCTCCAGCGGAGACTCTGGAAGAGCAGGCTCTGAGCGAGCGGTCACTGGAGGGCGCTCTGGCGGCGCAGTCACTGGAGGGCGCTCTGGCGGCGCAGTCTCTGATTTGATGGTAGCCATCTTGTGCCATGGCTGTGGAAGGGGGCCCATCTTGAGAGCAGACTCTGGAAGGGCAGCCATTTTGCGAACAGAGTCTAGAAGGGAGGTCATCTTGTCAAGAGACTCTAGAAGGGAGGCCATCTTGCTTACAGACTCATGCGGGTCCATATTGTGATGCTGGAGAATAAAGCTGCTGGATCCTTGTAGTGGCGAAGTCTTCTGTCACAAGGAGTCAGACTGAGACGTGCGGATCCATTTGCAGCATTTATTTAGAATCGTCAACAGGCCAGAATAATCACCAGAAAACAGGAACAACGTAGGTAATCCGGGAAACAGTTCGATAGACAGGGAATGGTCGCAATGGCAGGAAGCAGGAATCGTCAACGGGGTACACAGTCCAGAGTCATACACAGATAATCCAACACAGAGAAAAACGCTTAGAATTACGACCATATGGAACGATAAGACTTCGCAAGGAAGTGTGTGTGTCTGTGGCTTAAATGCATGTGGGTAAATGTGAAACAGGTGTGTGCAGCAATCAGTTCAGTGGAAAACAAGGAGCAGCTGTGTGCAGTGATTGGTGCAGTGGCTTATGGGGATTGCAGTCCAGAATGTGTGTGCAAGAGTTCATGATGAGAAGACAGACCAGATACATGACAGAGCCCCTCCCCAAGGAGCGGCTTCCAGACGCTCTAACCACATGATACAACCTGGAGGGTGGTGGAGCGGAGGCGGAACAGGGGGAGGGATGGAGGGCCAGGTCCATGTAGGGGTACTGGAACCACGAACTGAGGCGGAGCCGACGGAGGGAGAAGCCATGGCGGAGGAAGGGTTGGCTCCTGCATGGGGCCGACCGACGGAGGTGGAGCCGGTGGAGCCCGAGGCGGAACCGGAGAGTCGATGGTCCTAGGTGACACCGAGGATCCGGAGGGCCAAGGCGGAGCCCAAGGCTCTGGCGACCCCGGCGGAGATGGAGGTCCGGAGGTACGCAGCGGAGCCGGAGTGACAGAGGATCGAGGCTGTGCCCACGGGAGGGAGGAGGTCCACAGAGCCGGCAGGACGGAGTGACGAGGCGCAGCCGGAGGAGTAGAGTCCAGAGGCGAAGGTGGGGCGACGACTGACCGGGGCGGAGCCGGAGAGACGATGGAGCCCGGAGGAGCTGGTGGGCCGACGGCCGACAACGGAGACGAGGGAGCACAGAGCCGGGGTGGAGCCGCAGGGTCGGAGGGCCGAGGTGGAGTCCAGGACTCTGAGACTGGAGGTGATGGTGAGGGGTTCTTCAGTCTGGACACCGATGGAGACTGGCAGTCCCACGGCAAGTCCTCTGCACCGAAGGTGGGATGTGGGTGAGCAGAGGGACTGTCAGGAGACAGAGGTGGCAGGACTGGAGCAGCAGGGAGGGTGGGTGGGAACAGTCCATGCATGAGCTCCGTGACCAGAACCGGGCAGACAGGAATCTCAGGACGACTGGATGGAACCAGCGGAGTCTCTGGAAGGCTGGGCGGAACCAGCGGAGGCTCTGGAAGGCAGGGCTGAACCAGCGGAGTCTCTGGAAGGCAGGGCTGAACCAGCGGAGTCTCTGGAAGACTGGGCGGAACCAGCGGAGTCTCTGGAAGGCTGGGCGGAACCAGCGGAGTCTCTGGAAGGCTGGGCGGAACCAGCGGAGTCTCTGGAAGGCTGGGCGGAACCAGCGGAGGCTCTGGAAGGCTGGGCGGAACCAGCGGAGGCTCTGGAAGGCTGGGCTGAACCAGCGGAGTCTCTGGAAGGCTGGGCGGAACCAGCGGAGGCTCTGGAAGGCTGGGCGGAACCAGCGGAGTCGCTGGAAGGCTGGGCGGAACCAGCGGAGTCGCTGGAAGGCTGGGCGGAACCAGCGGAGTCTCTGGAAGGCTGGGCTGAACCAGCGGAGTCTCTGGAAGGCTGGGCGGAACCAGCGGAGTCTCTGGAAGGCTGTCTTGAGGAGCGGGCTCTGGACAACGCTCTTGTGAAGCGGGCTCTGGACAACGCTCTTGTGAAGCGGGCTCTGGACAACGCTCTTGTGAAGCGGGCTCTGGACAACGCTCTTGAGGAGCGGGCTCTGGAGAACTGGACGACCCCAGCGGAGATTCAGGAGGGCTGGGCGTCTCCAGCGGAGACTCTGGAAGAGCAGGCTCTGAGCGAGCGGTCACTGGAGGGCGCTCTGGCGGCGCAGTCACTGGAGGGCGCTCTGGCGGCGCAGTCTCTGATTTGATGGTAGCCATCTTGTGCCATGGCTGTGGAAGGGGGCCCATCTTGAGAGCAGACTCTGGAAGGGCAGCCATTTTGCGAACAGAGTCTAGAAGGGAGGTCATCTTGTCAAGAGACTCTAGAAGGGAGGCCATCTTGCTTACAGACTCATGCGGGTCCATATTGTGATGCTGGAGAATAAAGCTGCTGGATCCTTGTAGTGGCGAAGTCTTCTGTCACAAGGAGTCAGACTGAGACGTGCGGATCCATTTGCAGCATTTATTTAGAATCGTCAACAGGCCAGAATAATCACCAGAAAACAGGAACATTGTAGGTAATCCGGGAAACAGTTCGATAGACAGGGAATGGTCGCAATGGCAGGAAGCAGGAATCGTCAATGGGGTACACAGTCCAGAGTCATACACAGATAATCCAACACAGAGAAAAACGCTTAGAATTACGACCATATGGAACGATAAGACTTCGCAAGGAAGTGTGTGTGTCTGTGGCTTAAATGCATGTGGGTAAATGTGAAACAGGTGTGTGCAGCAATCAGTTCAGTGGGAAACAAGGAGCAGCTGTGTGCAGTGATTGGTGCAGTGGCTTATGGGGATTGCAGTCCAGAATGTGTGTGCAAGAGTTCATGATGAGAAGACAGACCAGATACATGACACCGATAATACGAACAAAAGTGAATGTGGCATAAAAACACATCGCAAACATGTCGTTTTAGCTTGTTTTTCGATCTCTTATCTTTTAGCTCTTTTATCATGAGTCATGTTTTTGACAGGATTTGTACCCAAGGATTCCACATCCTAAGTCCATATAGCACATATAACATAAAATAACTGAGTGACAACAGTATGACATCAGTTGGTGGTTTATAGTTTAATACTGTACACCGGAGACGACCCATGTTATTTCAGATTTGCTGCTGTGACCAGTTCATAATCTTTCTGGGAACATTGTTAATGGCAGTGTCTGTCACCCATTATATCTCTCCTGCAAAGGTACTTGCTCTGAGTATATCCATAATCTTTAGAGTGGCCGTATACTGTAGAGGCCCTGGAACAGACAAAAGTTAATTGCTTTACGCTTGACATAATTTGTAGTCCATAGACTGCAGAGGCGAACAGAACAGAGGGTAGTCAAGTGGCAAACAGTCCCTGTTGAGTGTTTCAGCATGGTCAACATAGACAAAAAGAGCATTTGCTAATTAATTTTAGGCTAGATGCCTAGAAATCGTCATATTATCCATGTATACTCATGTATGTTGTTGGGCTGATACAAACAGGAATTATCTTCATTAACCAAAACCAGCCCAACAATATGAGTTGGTGAAAATATGTGGGGAAACATCTTGTTGAATAAAATATATTAAGAAAAGGTGATATAACTGATTCAGCAGTGAAACTTGTTAAAGAATGTTCATCAAATGTTCCCTTTTTTGTTTTTAGGCACTGAACAACATACAATTGACCCTTCGCAAAGACCCAACAAGCCATAGCGCTTTCAAGCCACACATCATGTCCTCACACAGTGAAAAATACATTGCGGAGCAAAGAGGAAACTGACAACGAGCCGACAGACAAGTCAGAGCAGGTTACTTTAGGTATGAAACAAAGTCTCAGCTTTTACATTTTTTTATTTAAAAAAAAATTCAAACAATAAAAAATGTTTAATGTGTTGTTGCAATCTGTTGTTTAACAGATTGCTGTAGTGGTTCAGTTCAAGTGGCATGTGAACCAATCATCTCGTCCTCTTTACTAATTATAGCATGAAATAAACATGAATGAACATCAGAAGGTAACATGTTTCAACTGTGGAAAGATGTGTAGTGTCTGGACCAATCAAATACACAATTGTTCATTAGAGTATCAAACAATCATAGACCCCCTTCATCCAGTCTACCACAGTGGGTGCTGGGAAGTCTCAGATGGCCCACCAGGCCTTCAGTTGCTATAGTGACCAGGACACCTCTGCCAGACCAGATAAACTTTACGACTCACAAGTATGTGAAGAGAATCCCCAACTAACTCTCTCCTAGACAGACACATAATGCCTCAGTAATTGACTTCTTCCCCTAATTCTTAGACAAACCTTCCTATGAACGAACACACATATCCTCAAATCATTGTGTCTATTATTGCGGTTTATGTATCTTGTCTTTTGTATTGTGTAATGTTTTCATGCATGTGTTACTATAGATATAGATAGATATATTATGTAGTATAACAACACGTGTCATGTTTGGTATCTCTGAATTCGTACTTTGATGATCTAAAAGATGAGTGCCCAGCAGGCCCCCGACATAGAGCTGTGTGCAGACTCCCCAGCCTGAGAAGATGGCTCTCGACCACACAGAGTCAGACTAATACCACTGGAGTTCATTTTACTCAACACTGGAACTCAATCATTGAAATGTCTACGATCAGACACTTCACCCTCTTTACTCCTGGCCGTCTCTGGATCCCCATCTCTGAAGAGCAGCCAGCGGTTCCTCAGAACTGCTTACTCAGGAGAGAGGCCTCTCCTAACCTCAACAGAGTCAAGAACAACCTTGGAGTTTCAAGAAATTGCAACTTCGGCCATCAAATGGAACCATCCAGGACTTCTTCAGAGGCTACATGAGACTCTTGTTCGGATGCAAGTATCGTTTCTTCCACTAAACAGAGGTTTTGTGTAAGCTATCGTATGCTGTACTTTGGATTAGAAACTGATGGTTCTTTCAGATGGTCAGCTCGGCCTCACCCCCCTTTTCCTGTACTGTTCTAGCCATCCTCCTACCCTACCCTGTATGAGTGATTTTATGTTTGTTTGTTTACACCGCGTTCCAAATTATTATGCAAATGATATCTTTCTCTGGTTTTCATAATTAGTCAATGCGACAGTCAGTATAATTTTTAAGTCATCAACCATTAGGGTATAATTCGAATTTTATTGAACAAACCTCCTAATGATAACAGTATTTATTTCAAAAATAAAAAACTGAAAATGCACTGTTCCACATTATTATGCACAACAGAGTTAAAACATTGTATAGGTTGTAAAGAACTGAAAATGGGCATTTGCTGAATTTGCAGCATTAGGTGGTCATATTTACTGAAATCAAAAGCTATTTCAATCAAAAACATCCTAACTGGGCAAGTTACATCTTACCATAGGACCCCTTCTTTGATATTGCTATCACAATTCTTGCATCCATTGAACTTGTGAGTTTTTGGAGAGTTTCTGATTGAATTTGTTTGCAGGATGCCAGAATAGCCTCCCAGAGCTGCTGTTTTGATGTGAACTGCCTCCCACCCTCATAGATCTTTTGCTTGAGGATGCTCCAAAGGTTCTCAATCTGGTTGAGGTCAGGGGAGGATGGTGGCCACACCATGAGTTTCTCATCTTTTATGCAGATAGCAGCCAATGACACAGAGGTATTATTTGCAGCATGAGATGGTGCATTGTCATGCATGAAGATGATTTTGCTACGGAAGGCACAGTTCTTCTTTTTGTACCATGAAAGAAAGTGGTCAGTCAAAAACTCGACATACTTTGCCGAGGTCATTTTCATACCTTTAGGGACCCTAAAGGGGCCAACCAGCTCTCTCCCTATGATTCCGGCCAAAAACGCCTCCTCCTTGTTGTGGTCGCAGCCTTGTTGGGACATGTTCCATCCACTACTCCATCCATCTGGACCATCCAAAGATGCACAACACTCATCAGTAAACAAGACTGTTTGAAAATGAGTCTTCATGTATGTCTGGGCCCACTGCAACCATTTCTGCTTGTGAGCATTGGTTAGGAGTGGCCAAATAGTAGGTTTATGCACAACTGCAAGCCTCTGGAGGATCCTACACCTTGATGTTTGCGGGACTCCAGAGGCACCAGCAGCTTCAAAAACCTGTTTGCTACTTTGTAATAGCATTTTAGTAGCTGCTCTCGTAATCTGATGAATTTATCTGGCAGAAACCTTCCTCATTCTGCCTTTACCTGCACGAACCTGTCTGTGCTCTGAATCAGCTTCAAATCTCTTCACAGTACAATGATCACGCTTACGTTTTCGTGAAATATCTAATGTTTTCATACCTTGTCCAAAGCTTTGCACTATTTGACGCTTTTCGGCAGCAGAGAGACCTTTTTCTTTACCATATTGCTTGAAACCTCTGGCCTGCTTAATAATGTGGAACATCCTTCTTAAGTACTTTTCCTTTAATTGGGCTCATTTGGCAAACTATTTATCACAGGTGTCTGAGATTCATTTCAGTGATCCAAAGAGCCATGAGACACAATACCATCCATGAGTTTAATTGAAAAACAAAAAACTGTGTTTATGACACTTACATCCAATTTGCATAATAATTTGGAACGCGGTGTAGATTAGTTATATGTTAGTCGTTATAAAACGCTTGTGCACAAATTACTGTCCCTTTACGATTTCCGATCAAGCTACAGGCTCTAATGCATTAATACTGTAAGAATGTTATTTTTCCGTGGCCAAGAAAATATCATTGCTTATAGTTGACATGAAATTACCCTGAATGTTCGCTAGACGAACAGATTAATTGATGGCGAATTTAATTCCGCTACAGTTACTACTGGCGGCTAATATAAATAATTGTAATTAATCAAAATTAATTGTAATTATTTATATACATTTCCCTTTTGAGCTAAATTCGCTACAGATGTTAATACACACATTTTTACGTTAAGTCCACCAACTCTCCTGTTTGTATGTTGAATAAAAATGGTAGACACAGCGTTATAACTGGTCACAACTGGCCACAACTGTTTGGCCTCTTCCATGGCCCTGTTGAAGTCCTGATTTGTAAAAAGTATTTGCAAAAAAAAGGGTGGATAAATTAGAGCTTCATATTTTGATTCTTTCATTTCTCCATCCCACAAGCGCTTTTGGTTTTTATTTGTGTTCAACAATATGAGTTTATTTTGAAGATATCATATTCATATTTTGTGAAAACCAGCAGGTTTAGCATATTTGTGAGAGTTCAGTTACTTCTGAACCCCAAATCTTTACTTGCTTACCTTGTTCAAAGCTGAAAAACACTGTTGTCTGTTTGCCATATTGAATGGCATTTATGTTCACCACTCTGACTCACACCTGCTTTTACCTCCCCCAAGTTTTTTTTCCAAGTTTTATTCAGCTCCATTAATTGCACATCTATATTTAATCACTGCTTTTTGTTGTCCCTTCATTTGTTTCTCCAGCTGACTTGTTTCCTACCAGCACATAACTTTAAATTTGATTAACATGAGCTGCTACCTGAGACGCAACTCCCATACACTGTTTGTTGTAATCTTTAGTTGACTAATGGATGAGGGTTTGTCACTTTTGACCTTTACATGCAAATACTCATTAGCACCATGGATTGATGTGTCAAGCAGAGAGTGTTATAAAAAGTTTACTTAAAGGTCAATTATTCATAATTCTCACAAATGTAGAATATGGGTAACACACAGATCACTGTTAATGGCAAAGAGCAACAGCTCATTTCAGAGGAGTTCATCTAAAAAAAGAACTGAGTGTAAATGCATGCTCTTGCATGTCTCAGACTGACAGCACAGTTTTTCAACATGATGGAGTGCTGTAGATTAAATCTATGCTGTTTGTTTATCCAAAGACGGATGGCCTTGTAATCATTTAGGGCTATGTCAATATCACACAACATGCCAGTATAATGTGTGTGTGTGTGTGTGTGTGTGTGTGTTTACCAATATTGATAAGCTTGAAGGATGTATTAAAGCCCACGCTATGGAAATGATTTACTGCACGTAATGACATTGAAGAGTAAATAACATGTGCTTATGGTAAATAACATGCTTATGATAAAATGTGTGTTTGTGTGTAAAACAAATATATGAATTCTTAACTATTTTCGGGATGTCACACCACATGACATTTTATAACCTGAATTAACCTAGCCATGTTGTCAAAAATATTTAAAAGGTTTTTGGATTTATACAGTACAGATGGTCTGAAAAAGCCATTAAAATAGTCATATGACATCAGTGGTTCAACCGTAATGTTATGAAGTTACTACTTTTTGTGGCAAAGTAAAAAAGTAGACTTCATTCAACTTTTTTTTTTTAACAAACTTTTTATTTTAAGTATTCATCAAATTACGGTTGAACCACTGATGTCATATGAACTATTTTAATGACATTTTAACGGTTATTACTACCTTCCCGGGCCTTGAATGTGAAGTTGCGTTGCTGTCTATGCAGAGTCAGAAAGCTCTCAGATTTCATTAAAATATCTTATGGGGTTGAAATGACATTAGGGTTAGTAATTAATGACAGATGACCATTAATGACTAACCTTTAAATTGTGACATTTTAATTTCATCATAGAATGTGTGCATTTCAGTCATTTTTATGCATGAATTGTGGCCTTATTTTGCTAGTCCACTTTAGACATTCTAACTTTGCAATTGCACGTCAACTGTCTCTTATTAGAGTATTAGAAGACTGTTAGGTTAAGGTTAATAGAATAAGCTGATATGTACTTGCAAAATTACTTATAGTCAGTAGAATGTGTGTTAGGAACCTACAACACCCCTATCATTCTGTCAGTTTTGGTTTCTCCCTTGTGTGCCCTTTTTTGGTGTTCCTGTCTCATTAAGTGTCATCACTTTCACCTGTTTGTATTTGATTAGTGTCTTTATAAGTTTGTGTCAGTTCATTGTCTGTTTGTCCGTCAACAAGGTCGCTTTGGTGTGTGTTTCCCTGCCTGTCTTATCTTGGAATAACCTGTTTTGGATAATATGAAAAGGACTTATTGTATTTCGTCATTGTATGCCTACTCTCTCTACACACACCGTGATGGACTGATGGACCGAATACAGTAAAGCGGCGTTTACCCCACCTTTTTGTTTCTCATTTTTTATCAGTGTTTTATTTTAGGATGGTGTTTGATTTTTCCCTGTTATGGATCATCCTGCCGTCCTCATCCTCCTCCTGGAGCAGGGGAATCGCTCTCTCGAGGACCATACCAAGGACTTTGTGTTCCTTGCCCCATGACTCACTACCCAGACAACTGCCTTTGTACATTCTATCGTGCTGAACTGAACTCTGTCACCAAAGCGCAGCTGTCCATGTTCAATGGTTTCTGACTAGATTTTTCTCATACGTCTATGTCTTTGACTTTTTCTTCAACTTCTACTTCTTCAACATTTTATCTTAATTCTACTTCTTCAATTTCTTATATGGTTTCTGCCTAGATTTTTCTTCTACTTCTTCGACATCTTCAATGGTTTCTGACTAGATTTTTCTCATACGTCTATGTCGGGATGGTCCTCAGGAGAGCATCGCCGCCTCAGCCCCCTTGTCTCCACTGTCGGCCCACTAGCTCCTCCGGGCTCCCTTGTTCCTCCAGCTCCGCCTTGGTTGGTCTTTGTCCCACCATCGCCTCAGGACTATACTCTTCCAGCTGTGCCTTGTCACTCCGTCCCACCGGCTCCGTTGGGCTCCTCCCTCCCTCTGGCTCAGCCTCAGTCCTCTGTCTCTTTGGCTCCGCCGCGGACCTCCGGAACTGCCTGTCTTATCTTGGAATAATCCGTTGTGGAGATTTTTAAAAGGACTTATTGTATTTCGTCATTGTACGTCTACACACACCGTGACAGAACCATTAAAAATAAAGTAATAAAGTGTTAATCGGGTAGTATACTAATATTCTAATGACTGCTGGTTGGCATGTAGTTGTGAAGATAGTTAGTAGAATGCCTATTAAAATAAGTAGACTATTAAAATAGAGTGATACCTGAATTGCATTTGTAATGTACTTAGTGATAAATAAATAGAAAGCTAAACAATCTAATGAAAATTGTGTTACTGACCCAGTAGTATGAGCAAGTGGAGATGATATGCATTAAAAATAAATCCATCAAAATAAAATCAATAGATTTTCACTTTTTACATTCAAATGTGCCATTTTAAAATACAGCGCTCCATAGAGGAAAAGCACAATGCACTCATTCTGTTTATCCATGAGGAGCACTTCTTGTCTGTCTGGGCATTCAGTGTGACTGTGACACAACAGGCAGCCAGTACAATAGACCAGTGCCAAGCCAGAGTTGAAAGTGGGGATACTTTCCGCTACACCCAATTAGACCTGGAATCCATAGCCTCATTAGCTGCCCCATGCTGGAGGACACCCCCACTCCCCAAACATGCCTCTGCTCCTAACGAGGCCCTCGCACTTTACATTGTGCTTCCAATTACCTTGTGAAATGTGGACGGAGTGCAGGCATGGCAGGTGTGTCTAGGTAGGTGCTTCTGCATGATGACCCTCAATGATGCTGGTTTGTGGATGTCAGCCAGAGCAAAAAATAAAATAAAATTGTAAAAAAGGCTGAAATAGAAGTGATGAACAAAAAAGGACACACACACACACACACACACACACACACACACACACACACACACACACACACACGCATGTTGGGTTTACATGTTTTATGGGGACATTCCATAGGCGTAATGGTTTTTATACTGTACAAACCATACTTTCTATTGCCCTACACCTAAACCTAGCCCTCACAGGAGATTGTGCACACTTTTACTTCCTCAAAAAAGCTCATTGTGCATGATTTATAAGCCTGTTTCCTCATGGGGACCTGAGAAATGTCCCCACAAGGTCAAAATCTACTGGTATTCCTATCCTTTTGGGGACATTTGGTCCCCACAACGTGATGAATACCAGGTACACACACACACACACACACACACACACACACACACACACACACACACACACACACACACATACAAACACACATTTTAAAGGGATCATCGGATGCCCATTTTCTACAAGTTCATATGATTCTTTAGGGTCCTAATAAAATGTCTCTAATATACTTTGGTTAACAATTTTCAATAGTAGTGTAAAAAAACACCCTTTTACCTTGTTAAAATCGGCTCTGCAAAATATCAGCTCGTTTTATCATATGGGCCCTTTAAATGCAAATGAGCTCTGCTCACCCCGCCCCTTTTTGCTGTGGGATTACAAGCTGTAATGTTTACTTTAGCCACATTTAGCCGTGTTTAGCTGCATTTTTCAGCAAAACTTGCCAACAAGCACATTATTAAGAAAGGCCATTTGCAAAGATGCATAAAAAAACCCTATACTTATACTCACTTCTGCTGTGGGTGAAGCTGCATCACAAATGATTCACACTAACATAGATGCATATGTAGATTGGGATTGGCGCTTTCCTTTTAAAAACGAAAGTAACGTTGTCCTCTGCCTCTTAAGCGGCTCAGATGTTGTGAGTAAATGACTACTGCTATGTTCATTATTACATCCAACAACAGAACACCTCAATCGCTCAATTAGAGTCTTCCTCTGCACCAGAGTCGACATAATGGCAATCATATTCGGACTGTTTCAGCTCGGTGAGGGCGGGTCTAAGGTAGGACGCTCATGCTAATCAACTATCGTGGGAGTAACCTCTGTCGGTGTGCCGTCACAATGACAAGAAGCTGAGAATGACCTGATTTTAAAAAGGGGATATTACTTTTAAAGATACCACTGGGTGGATTTTTATCATTGTAGGGTGGTTGTGTACACAGACTGCCAACACATATTAATGTTCAAACAACATGTAAAAGTGAGTTTTGCATCCGATGACCCCTTTAAACATTTGCCTCAAGCAAATGAAGGCCAAGCACGTGTCTCTTTGATGTTTTATTGGCAAGATATGGCTGAGTTTTGTTGCTAATGTGGTTTAGGGTGTTCTAGGTGATTTCTTGGGGTGATTTGTACATATAGGCTTTTACTGGTCCAAATAAAAAGGGTAAAACAAGTGAAAAACTACAGGACTTCAAGGGATAGTTCACCCAAAAATAAAAAATAAAAATCTGTCATGAATTACTCACCCTCATGTCATTCCAAACCTGTATGACCTTCGTTCATCTTTGGAGCACAAATTAAGATATTTTTGATAAAATCTGAGAGCTCTTTGACCCTCCATAAATAGCAACACAACTGAATAATTACATTATTATTATTATTATTATTATTATTATTATTATTATTATTATATATTAGGTATTTCACAGTATTACTCTTTTTTTTTGTACAGCAATTCATTACATAATGTACTTATGCAGTTAAACTTGTTATTGTGTTATTTGTTATTAAAAAGGAAATGAAAATCAAAATACCCTGAATTTTAAAACATGCTTTTTAAAAAGCCTTTTATGAACACATAAGCTGAAATGTCAACATTTAAAAACATTTAAAGTGCAGTTAACAGTTATCACTGAAAAATACAGCAATCTTGTTTACTCTTAACATTCTTCCAAGTGTGGACTCAATAAGCTGCACAATTGGAAGAACCATTTATGCACATGCATGACGAGTTACATGCACAAAATATTAAGAGAATAATAAGTATGTGACCAATAGAAATAGTGTTGTGTGGTGCTTGCTTTACAGGGCACTGCTAATAATATCTGTAATAAAATCATAAAATAAAACTTCTGACCACCAAGAAATTTGTTTTGCAACAGCTCGTAGTCACATCCATAAAATGCAACCAGGAATTTAATTATGTTTAAAAATAAAATCACTAGTGAAAATGCTTCTTTCTTTGCATTTTCCACCTATTTTAATAATAACAATAAATAAAGAATTTATCTTAGCATTTGGTCCCTCTCAAGCTGGCATGGTCTCCTCATGTTTGTGCAAAACCTGATGATTCATGCCATCCCAACATGATTTTCTAAAGAGCATCTTGTTTGCTTCAATAGAAGCAAGGAGACTGACCTTTTGTACAAATTAGAATATTTGCAATGCTGCAAATATACTTATTTGATTAATGACCTAAATAGTGCAGGGTATTATGTTTTCTTTTTCGTTTTAATATTATGATGTTTTACTGTTTTATTTTTGTTTTTTAAGTTGTGCTAATTACTGTACACTCTGATGGTATTTTTTTAAATATTGTATGTAAATGTCCATTGGAAAATAAAGCGAAACAATAAAATAAATAAATAAATAAATAAATAAATAAATAAATAAATAAATAAATAAATAAAATTAAATATTCTAATACAATAACCCACCTAGAAGTAGATTTTAATAGTGGGAGATACTAAGATGTTAAATCCTAGCCGTATGATTTGTACACAGTGTTCAAAAAATAAAAATAAATAAATAAATCATGTAAAGCACATGTAATTCCCAAATTATTGTAATAATTTGATGCAATCATTTTAATTTGAATGTAAAAATGCATATAAACGCAATATTTTTATTTATTTATTTATTTATTTATTTATTTATTTATTTATTTATTTATTTATTTATTTATTTATTTATTTATTTATTTATTTATTTATTTATTATTATATTTCCATATGAGCTCAAGTTAAAGAACTCTGGTTTAAGCTCTTAAGAGTGATGGGTTAAAAAACTACAATTCCCATAATCCTTTGCAACGACAATGGCGAGTTAAAAGTTGCCCTGAGTTTTTATTCAAAAGTTCATTGCAGATAAGAGGGCTTGTTAGAAATCGTACATGTTATGTCAAAGCGTATACATTTGACTTAACGTTTAAATCTATCAAGCAAGATGTGAACTAAAGTTCTCTGAATTTGAATGTGTTGATCTATTTGAGTAAACTTCGATTGTCCAGCAGTTTTCACGTGGCTGTCTCTCCATTCAATGAGGTTCCGCGTAGACACACAGGCAAGCAAAAGTATCGCGTAAAACATGTCTTATAAACCAGTAACACACGTGCTTTTTGATATGGACGGATTATTATTAGGTGGGTGAGAATACTGTTGAAATAAACGAGATTTGAAATCAACTCAGCGCTTGCCTTTCTGTTTGCTTGCAGCAGAATTAGAAAGACATATTTATTGAGTCTGTTTCTGGTAGTTTCAAAGGTCAAATATGTTTACATTTGTGTTATTTATTCCGTTTTAATGCCAAACGTTTATCTTTGCATCTAAACTATTTAAAATTATGTGTTTGATTTGTAGGTGTCACTCACTCTTAAGCAAAACTCATCACCTTCTGCATTTTAAGTCAATAATGTCTTTTGTCTGTCCCATCAATTTATACTGTATTACTGTATGCTTACTTCTGCAGATACAGAGAGGTTATACACAGTTTCGTTCCAGGAAGTCTGTGACAGGTTCAATAAGCAGTATACCTGGGAAGTGAAGTCCTCTGTGATGGGCAAGAAAGCTCTAGAGGCTACCAGAATCATAAGAGACAAAATTGGTCTCCCCATGACCCCCGAAGAGCTCCTGGAGGAGACCAGAAAAATTCAGGAGAGATTGTTTCCCACTGCCTCTCTATTGCCAGGTAATGTACTTGTAGGATAAAACTGGAAGATGATTGTGAAACAGAAGGTGACGGATGGAATAAGTAAGCATCTAGGCCACATGTTTGCCTCAAAGTCACCGATGAAGCTGGTTACACTGCTTGGTTATTAATTAAAGTAACCATTTTTTGTCATTTCAGGTGTAGAAAAGCTTATCAATCATCTGCACAAGCATGGCATTCCTATTGCTGTTGGCACAAGCTCTGCAGGCCTAACCTTTGAGATGAAAACCAGCCATCATAAAGAGTTCTTCAGCCTCTTCAGTCACATTGTTCTTGGAGATGACCCTGAAGTAAAGATGGGCAAGCCACATCCTGACATTTTTGTGGTTTGTGCCAAGAGATTCTCTCCTCCAGCCAACCCTGAACAGGTAGGAGTGAATCTATTCTATTCTATTCTATTCTATTCTATTCTATTCTTTTCTTTTCTATTCTTGTTTTGCCAATCAGTTTGTCCTAACTTATTATTAAATTATTCATACCCCTGGCAAATTCTGACTTAAAGTTACTTTTATTCAACCAGCAAGTTTTTTTTTGACCGGAAATGACACAGGATAATAAGACGATGTACAAGAGGCATCATTGTGGAAAAAAAAATATTTCTCAGCTTTTATTTACATTTTAACAAAAAGTGACATGTCCAAAATGATTCATACCCTTTTGCAAACTGTCACAGTCTATGGGAAAATCCAAAGTTCTATACCATTCCAAATAGTCCAAGCTGTTCTAAAGCATCCTAATTACCCTGATTCATTGGGAACAGCTGTTTTAATCAACTCAACAGGTGAAAAACAGAAGCTCTCTGCTGTTGGTTTGTGGACAGTCATGGTTAAGACAAAGGAGCTCACTGAGGACCTGCGGCTGTGCATTGTGGCTGCTCACAAGTCAGGAAAGGGCTATAAGACCATATCTAAATGTTTTGGAGTTCCAGTGGCTACAGTGCAAAGTATTATTATAAAATTCAAGAGGTTCCGCACTGTGAAAAATCTCAGAGGATGTGGTTGGAAGCCAAAAGTGACACCTATGCCTGCCAGGGGGATGGTGAGAGAGGTAAAAAAGAATCCAAGGATCACCACCAAGGCCATCCTGATGAATCTGGGCTCTGCTGGTGGCAACATCTCAAGGCAGACAGTCCAACAGACACTGCACACCGCTGGGTTCCACGGACACAGACCAAGGAGGACACCACTTCTCCAGATAAGGCCGCTTGGCCTTTGCAAATGCTCATCTGGACAAAGAAGAAGGCTTCTGGTCTTCTGTTTTATGGTCAGATGAAACAAAAATTTAATTGTTTGGCCACAGTGGTGTAGCCTTCATTTGGTGTAAAAAAGGAGAAGCCTTCAACCCTAAGAACACCATCCCCACTGTCAATCATGGTGGTGGGAACCTAATGTTTTGGTGGGGGGTGGGGGTTTCAGCCAGTGGACCAGGGAACCTAATCACAGTAAACGGCACCGTGAAAAAGGAGCAATACATCAAAATTCTCAACAACAACATCAGGCAGTCTGCAAAGAAACTTGGCCTTGGGCTAGCAGACAAAAACATTAACGTTTTGCAGTGGCCCAGCCAGAGTCCTGACTTAAATCCATTTGAGAATCTGTGGAGGGAGCTAAAGATCAGGGTGATGGCAAGGAGACTCTCCAACCTGAAAGAGTTGGAGCTCATCGCTAAAGATGAATGGGCAAAAATACCAGTGGAGACATGCAAAAAGCTGGTCAGCAATTATAGGAAGCGTTTGATTGCTGTAATAGCCAATAAAGGCATTTCTATTAATTATTGAGAAGGGTATGAATAATTTTGGACATGCCACCTTTTGTTCAAATGTAAATAAAAGATGAGTAATAATTTTTTTCCACAATGATACCTCTTGTACATCGTCTTATTATCTTCTGGGAGACGTCTGTGTCATTTCTAAAAAAAAAAAAAAAAACTTGCTGGTTGAATAAAACTAACTTTATGTCAGAATTTGCCAGGGGTATGAATAATTTCTGGCTTGACTGTATTTAGCCATTCAGCAGACATAAGCTTCCAGCCATTAGGGAGTTTGCATGTTGGCTGTCACCTCTTTTTTTTTTTACAGTATATAATTAAGTACAAACAGTAACAGTATTGAAAAGGTAATTCTGTAGCAAGAGTAGATTTGTACTACAAGAGCATACCTAAAAAGCTTGCTGGCATCCTGAAGTATGATAATATGCATAATTGAAGGCTCTGGTTTCTCTACAAGCTCTGTCTGGAATTGTAATATAAGTTTGCCCTCTTTAGGTTTGTCTAGAGCCGGTGCAAGATACATTACTACTAAAATAAACAATAATAACGACATAAATGTAGTCACCTTTTTTTCCAGGGTTGTTTTTCTGTTGTATTATTTAGTTGTTTTCTATTTCCTAGTATTTCTACCCCATTCCATTCTGTTTTCTTGTGTAGTTTTAGAAACTTTAAATGTTTTTTTTTCTGTGTTTTTGAAAGAAGTCTCTTCTGCTCACCAAGGCTGCATTTATCAAATGATAAATAAAAGAGCAAAAACAATAATTTTATGAAATATTAGTAGTTTAAAATAGCTGTTTTCTATCTGATCCATCTGAAATGCTGATTTAATGCTCAGGAATCTTTCTTATTATGACAGTTAAATGGTTGTTTGGAAATGAAGTGTGGAAACCATGATACAGTGTCTTTTTTATTATTTGATGAATAGATAGCTGTAGAACATTTATTTGCAACAGACTTATACACAACTCTTCTAAAGTTTTCTTTTAAAATATTTTCCTTATAAAAGAAATGCATTTTATTAAGCGAGGACACATTAAATTGGTTGAAAGTGACATCTTTAATGTTACAAAAGATTTCCTTTTCAGATTAATGCTGTTCATTTTGAACATTCTATTTTAAAAGAATCTTATACAACCATTTACATGTGTCAAGTCAAGCATACATATATAGATTGGGGGGGGGGGGGGGGGGGGTCCAGCAATGTGCCTTAAAGTGACTGTGCCTAATTTACTAGCTGCTGTCTGTGTCTTTGTTAAGAGAGTAAAAAAGAGAAAATCACTCACTGTTCCTGACTGAATTACTTTTTTAACAAGGCGCAGTCTATATTTAACTTATACAGTGAAGTCTACTCAATGTTATTTTACATTTGATTATTCGGTTTTTCGAACACCTACGAACTTGGGAAAAAACAAAAAAACAAAAAAAACAAAAACAAACAAAAAACAACAACATTACGTAATTTGTTCTATTTATTTATTTGTGTTAGGTACATGATTTTAAATAGTGCCCACAGATACAACCCCAGCTACAGCTGGGTTGTCCAGAAGGATCAGGCTCTGTTTTCTCTGAAAGTAGTAAGGGTGCTTAGCCTTCATGCACATCTATTTTAACATATCATATTTTGTCCGGTCCAAAATGATTAACACTATGTCAACAATGACGTGTTTAGAGTTTTGGGGTCCCTCAGCAAGTGGTCCTAGGGGGAAACAATTAATTACATGGTGAAACCCTTTCTTCTAACATAACGCTTTCACATGTGAGCTTAAATATTATAGCTGACCTCCAGGGTTGGGTACCATTCACATTTTAACTGTTAAATTCGGTGAGGCCAATACTCTCAATTTCAATATTTTGAACAATAGGGCCCTTTTTATTTTTGCAGAAATACTTGTGTTTAAATTTTTCTGATAGTCAAATAAAGGCATTAAACATTTATTTATTTATTTTTAATCAAATGGAAATTAAACACTTTTATTTTTGGCAAACTAACAGAGTTTTACTGTTCAAATTAATACATGGAAGAAAAATTGTTTGAATATTTCTTTTTAAAAGTAAAAAAATAAATAAAGAATAATTGTATATTTTTGTTCCCCTACAATTAAGTGGTTAAGCAGATTGTAATTTTATTTTTAAATGCATTTCTTTCCAGCAGACATATTTATTTTTATAAATAAATTTAGATTCATCTTTATTGTGGCTACTAAATTGATTCAGTCGAGAGCAGTGAGTGATTTTCTGTCTTTCTTTTGTTGCTTGATTAACATCAATGCCACACACAATATCAACTAAATTAGGCTGCTGTCCCTTTAAAACCGATTGCATGGATGCAATGTTCTGACACGTCCCATATTCTCTCAGCTATGTACGTTCACCTAAGACATAACCAAGTCTGTTTACGTGAATACTCATCAAAACGGACAATTTAACATTTTGTGTGTATTTCTCTATTCATGAGATGCGAAAGAGTACTTGTGCAAGGTGTAAAAGGTGCTGGTTCGGTGTCCTGACCAAATTGAGTTCTCTTTTGTGTCAAAATGCCCTTCGCTTAGTCCCAGATATTGACATTTTTGAACTTTTGATGAGACATGCAGCAAATGTATGCCAGCTTATGTCCCGCCGGATAGATCAGTAAGCTATGATAGTTGAAATTAGAAATTGACCGATATATCGGTTTTGCTGATTAATCGGCACCGATAGTTGATTATCGGCAAAAATCCATGCCATTTTTCCGTTTTGGGTCCATTTTGGTGATCAAATAAACTCTTGTAGACCGCAGATTGAGTACCCTACCCTACTGACACTGCAGCATGCGTTATTATAGGCAACTGGTAAATTACCATTAAGAGATCATGAACGAACAGGACCTTTTCAGAAAATACCAGTAAATTTGTTCTGGCAATTCGCAGTATCAAAAAATAAATTACCGTTAATGTACTGTGTGAACAAGCACGTATGAGTTCAGAACGTGCTGATGTAAGACATCTACTCTGGGCCAATCATAACATTCCGACGTAACAACATTTTACTTTCTATAGCTCAGTAGCTTGGTTTAAAGTCATTGAAATGCAGCTGTATTGTTGTTTATGTTAAAAAATAAATATATAACTAAATAACTAAAGCACTTACCAATACCCGTCCATGTTTGAAAACACAACACTGGGAGGTGCAGGTGTTTAGAGGTCATTTCTGGTTAATGGTGTCACAGAATTTACCGGTATTTTGAAATGGCTGTATGAATGGTGTTTTACCAGTAAAAAAGATGGAACGTTTTTGTATTTACCGGTTGTTCCAGTGATTTTATGGCAGTTTACTGGCATTACTATGTGAAAGGGGCTATTGTCTTCATGGTGATGTGCCATGCTTGTCATGTGACACAACACAGCCATAATAGCCGTTTATTATGTATCGCTTTTATTTCATTTTTTCCTTTCTTATTTTAAATATTCACAAACGTGTTATGGTTCTCCAATATGTTTAAATCCATGTCTGTCTTTAATTAAGCAGTTGATCACTGCATTTTCTAATCACACCAGTGTGATCATATATGTCAGAACTCGGATTGGCCATTGCATTTCACAAATCAATGGATAAGTCTGTGATTGGCTACAGTGTTTAATGCTGCAAACCAACATTGCAAATAGAAACCTTTGATGTCATCCCGGGCACAAATACAAGCTCATAAAAAACATGAGGTGGCTAATGCTTTCGTTTTGTTGTTTGTGTTTATTTTGTTATTAAAGTTACGTTTGCCAGTTCCCGCTTCTTTCTTACCTAATCTTCAACTTTGGTACATACATTTATTCATTTCCCTTAAATCATCCTGGAGATCTTTTTTAAGTCTCGCAACCCACCCGAGGGGTTTAAAAAAACAGTATTAGAATGATTTTTGAAAGATCTGCTTTGCCATGATAGACATAAATTGCATTTTAAATAGTGGTTTATTTGTTTGTTTAAGATTGCATATTAAGCCTTTGTGATAATAAGAGATTTCTTACAAAGGCATTACAAAATCTCACTGACCCCAGACAAACTGAACAATAGTGCAAATGTCTATTATCATTTTAATGCATCCTTTCTGAATAACAGTATCCATTTCTTGTCCTAATGATCCCAAAGTTTTGAAGCAGTAGACAAGCAATATCACACATTATGTGTGATGTTACTTTTATGAATTATAAAGAAGTTAATATTGAGTTACTTGCATTGCAGACTAAATTAATGTTTAATGGGTTATTTTTTAATATTTGAAATTGTTCCAAAAGCAGCTAACCAGTTTTGCATGGCCACTTGACCAATAAAAATAGAGGACCAAGATTAACTTGCATAATGTAATATATTTAAAATTATTTACAATAATTATATAATATATAATTATATAATATATAATTATATAATATAATATAATATATAATTATAATTAGTAAAGTAGTCAAATTTGATGGCCTTTGTTTGACATAACCCCAGGTTTATGTGTGCTATGTATTTTAGCAAAATTGAGTCCCTCTGTTTACAGCTCCAGTTTTTTTTCCCAAATCTGTGAATGGATAATGCTCCTTCATTCATCTTTTATTTATTTCTTTCTTTCTGTAAGTCAGCAACTAATTGCATGTAAGACTTTAAACCCGACTGTGAGATGAGAGAATTAGCAAGCCATTGCACCCCACAAACCAACACATGCTAAAGTGCTGTGAATTTGTGAACACTACAAAACTGAATGTTTGAGTTATCTATGTCTTGCATGCCTCTTAGTTGGCAGTATTAAAATGCAAATGATAGTGCCATTAATTCATTCGGAAATCTGTATGGTGAGATGATCTGTTTAAAGCCGCTTGTCTGTTCTGTAAGTGGCAAGCTGCTCATTTTCTTCTTTAATTGCCTTACATGAGGCTTGCTAACAAAGTCTAGCAGGAAATAATCAATCACAAATAGGGATTAACTAGATGCATGTTTCATTTTACACTGTCATAAAAACCCTTCCCTCAAAAATTGTAAAAAAAAAAAAAGCATTGAAAAGTGGCAACAGGAAACAGGAATATGAATTGACTTGTTTCATTTGTCCTTGAGAGACTGATATTTACTTCAGTATTTTGTTCTGTTCTTGGATCAACTTCCTCTAGCACAATAATACCCATAATAAGGGAGAGAAAGAGGACCTGAGCTCAAATTGGAAAACACAGAGGGCGTACTTGAGGACTATTTATATCTTAGACATCTGCCTGTTTATATATATATATATATATATATATATATATATATATACACTGTACACGTGTTCCATGTAATTTAGGACTGAAACAACTAATCGATAAAATCGATTATTATCGATAATGAAATTCGTCGACAACGATTCTCATTATCGATTAATCGGGTCCGCCCACTGTAGCACTGTATTTTATGCTTGTTAGTGTGTTTTTCTTCAGATATTTGTCTTTTCTCATTACTACGACAGGTGAATTGTTGTAAATTAAGCAATGTGTTTTCATAGCATTCAGAATGTGGAATAGTGTGATTTTGGGGTAAATTTTTTTTTTGGGAAATATTTAAGCCAACTAATCGATTAATCAAAAAAATAATCAGCCAACTAATCGATTATCAAAATAATCGTTAGTTGCAGCCCTAATGTAATTCAAAATATGTTGTTCTCTTTAATATTTTTATTTCAAGCACTAAAGCGTAAAAAAGCACAATATTTTGAAAAACAATGGATAATTATTCAACAGTTTAAAGAGCTTTATTTTGAGTCTTTCAGGCTTTTCTCTAAATTTTATCTCAAATCGCTTCCCCCAAACCCAACCACTTTTCACAAAGTATGAAGCATCACATAAAGTAAAGCTGAAATAATAATAGCTTTCAAAGATTTTTGAAAATATAAATTATACTTTAAATTTGAAATCTGAAATGTTTTTCTTATTCTTTTTGAAACTGGATGGTCTGGTTCAAGGCTCTTTATTGAAGAATTGAAAGAACTTTTAAAAATCTTTTTGTTACTCTTTTGTAAACGAATGCGAAAATACATGCCCTTGCTTTACTCTGTCAATCACAAATAGCATTTTGAGATGGACCCCCAGGAGAGAATGAAAGAAAATACTGTTTTAGAGTATGTACCAGCTTCACATACTATTGTTGTTGGTGTAATGATTCATTCGTTTTCTTAATGCTTTGATTAAACATGCACAGTTCTCCAATATGGCTTGATAATCAGTCACTAATCAATTTAAAATACAAAAATCTGAATGGATTGCTCTTAGTTAAATTAGCATGCAATATTTAAATGCATACATATTTCAATAATTGGGTTACGTGTGGGCACTACTGCTACAGTATGTCATTGAGCTTCAATTAAGCCAGTTGGATACAGTGCATGAGTGGGCTGCAGAAGCATTTTGAAGTGAGAAGCTGGTAAGGCCAGTGTGAATTTAAATTACCTTTGCAATATGATTGAGGTAGGCCTAACTGCTGGATTTATCTCACTTTCTTTGCACACAATTAGCCTGATGATTTAAAGGACATGTGAGTGAACAGTGTTGAATAATCATTGGGGAGAGTAAGACACATTCCATGGACTTTGTGAGAAGAAATAGCTTTTCAGATTGTGGCACACAAACTCAATTAGGATGTCTAGAACTAGTTAGTTTTGTTGAAATGGATTGACAGTTGAGAAGTTGAGAATTCCATTGAAGAGCTTCTTGGATCTGTTAGCAAAGCTTATGTTGAAGAATTTGCCAAGAACTTAAGTTCACACTCAGAAAACAACGTAGTACGTACACTGTAAAAAATAAAATCCGTAAAATTTACGGTATAAAACTGGCAGCTGTGGTTGCTGGGATTTTACCGTAAAAATATGGTAGCAACATTTTAGGTTTTATGGTTTTAACTTAAATTTACAGTTATATACCATAATTTCATTAACTGATAATGTTAACATACCAATCTTTTGAAGTACTGAAATCTGTTTTGTACCTTACACTAAACACCATCAGGGTAACACACATGAAACTGAAAAAGGCAATAAACATTAATTTACCAACATTAGGTGTAACATACTAATTTGTACTAATGTACAAAACCGATAAGAAAAAACTAAGAAACATAGTTATTTCAACAACAAAAAAACATCAAATTTCAAATGTAACAGGGAATTCTGGGAATGTCAATTTACGGTTATTCACTGTAGAGAATATGTTATTTTTCCACTTCCAAAAGCAGTATGTTACCGTAAAATTACATGCAATGTCCAATTCAGTTTTTCACCGTATATAATAGGGGAATTTACCGTTAACCATTTAACAGGTTTTTACTGTAGCATTTTTACAGTCTTTTACCGTTAAATTCACAGTCATATGTAATACATAATAATACATACAATAGGACTCTCTTCTGTGGAAATAAATGCATTTTTTGTACATACAGTGGACTTCCAAAGTACACTAACAGTCAAAAGTTTTTGAACCGTAAGATTATTGATGTTTTTTTTTAAATATTTTTTTTTTGCTCACCAAGCCTGAATTTATTAGATCCAAATTACAGAAAAATATTTTTATATACTATATAAAATAACTAGTTGAATATATTTTAAAATGTAAACAAATTATTCCTATGATTTAAAGCTAAATTTTCAGCATCATTACATTACATGATCCTAGCAAGGATGCTTTACATTGATCAAAAGTGATGATAAAAAACATTTATAATGTTCTATTTCAGATAAATGCTATTCTTCTGAACTTTCCATTCATCAAAGAAACCTGAAAAAAATATTCTCAGCTGTTTTCAACATTCAGCTTTGGAATCACAGGAATAAATTGCATTTTAAAGTATATTCAAATAGAAAACAGTTATTTTAAATAGTAAAAAAAAAAAAAAAAATCACAATTTTACTGTTTTTGCTGTACCTCGATCAAACAAACAAGCAAACAAACAAATGCAGGCTTGGTGAGCAGAAGAGACTTCTTTAAAAACAAAAATCTTACTGTTCAAAAACTTTTGTCTGGTAGTGTGCTTTTGAACTCAATTAAGTTTGTATGCACAAAAACATTTCAGACATTTTTTAGAACAGCTTATGTTTTGTGGAGAAGACTTTATACAGCTTTGGAATGTAATAGAGGAGAGTAAATTATGGCATATTTTAATTTATTGGTGAACTATGCATTTAAAAATTAAAAAAGGCCATTGACTGTTGCTGGAATTTCGTCTCTTCAGCTTTAGAGTTTCAAGAGCCATGAACAGCTAAAGAAGTAATAGATCATTTTCATGAGAGGGTATATTTACATAGCACAAGTTACCCAAGAACCCAAGTAAGTGACACCAATGATCGATCATCAAAACAATGATCAGCCTTTACCGTGCATGACGTAGCTTTAACGTAATTCAAAATTCATTGGTACAGCTATAAACGAATGTTTTTAAAAAAAAGTTAATTTTTAGCTGTGATAACATAATTTTCCGAAACATTGTGCAGTCTAAGTAATCAGACAGCAGTTTTCTTTAGCATTGCATATGGTACAGCAACAGTGCTTAACAGTCTGGAGAGGCTCGCAGGATCTGTTTTTCAGTGCATCTGAATGAACCAAATTAGAGTCTTAAGACTACATAAATAGCTGTTATTTAAAGTAAATAATAGTAATAAGGTTACTTTAAAGTAACCACATTAACTAATGCTTATGCTGACAAGTCAGTTAGAGATCGAATATCTATTATCAAGCCAGTGCTGTGTTTTGGTTTAAAGAACTGTCTTTCTCTGTGTCTTAAAAAAAAAAGAACAAAACAATGCAGTAATTTTTACTTCGCTTTGAATATTCAGCTTTCCAAAATGTTTCCTATAGCCCTAACTTTTTTGAGGTGAGATGGCACACACATATAAAAAAATAAAAATAAGTCAGTGGATTAGCTTTTCCACAGCATCATTGAACATGTTCCAGTGTCACAGTCCACTGGCAAGGTCTCCAGAGACGAAGTGCTGAAATACAGATCCAATGCTCCACTGCCATTGACTTACAGTGCAATTGACTAGTAGAAATCCCATGAGACAGAACTCAAATCTGCAGAGTAGATGTCCACTAGCGTGGCCTCCTAAGAGTTTTCAGTACTGCTGTCTTCTCAAACAAATTCATATTTTGTTGAGGAAAGTATTTTTTTTATTATTTTTGTTGTTTTTTTCTTTATAATCATTCATAGGTCTTTTCATTAATTGTTTGTTTTAAAGTCATTTTACACAGTCTTGTGAATTTTATTGAATCGACTGTTTAGTGATTCGCATGAAATGGAATCATTAGAATTTTTTTTAATCAAAGTTCAAAATCTAATTTATTTGCTGTAAACCCAAAGATTCACACGCCTAGTATTCAAATGTGAATTTACCAATTTTTCCTAAAAAAAAAAAAGAAATAAATTGTTTATTGTAGTTAGTGAGCCATACTTCTACTACCACGGTTTCTCAGTTGGATAGAGATGAGTTTAATTGGGCCATTGTAGAACCTTTTTTTGTTTTTGGTTTGCTCCAAAAAATAGTTTGTTTTATTAAAAGATGAGTTATCCAAGCTTAAAAGGAAGTTCACCCAAATATGCTAATTATGTAATTATTTAGTCATTCTCATGTCATTCCAAATCTGTATGGCATTCTTTTATAGAACACAAGTCTTTTTTTAGGACTAAAAGCTTAATTTGCCAGAATATGATACAGGTTTGAAACAACATGAAGATAAGGAAATAATAACCAAATGTAATTTTTGGTGAACTAAATCATTAAAGGAGTAGTGCACTTTCAGAACAAACATTTACAGATAATGTACTCACCTCCTTGTCATCCAAGATGTTCATGTCTTTCTTTCTTCAGTCAGAAAGAAATTATGTTTTTTGAGGAAAAAAATCTGGATTTCTCTCCATATAATGGACTTCTATGGTGCCCTCAAGTTTGAACTTCCAAAATGCAGCTTCAAAAGGCCCTAAATGATCGTAGCCGAGGAAAGAAGGCTCTTATCTAACAAAACAATCAGTTATTTTCTAAAAAAAAAAAAATGACAATATACTTTTTAACCTCAAATGCTCGTCTTGTCTAGCTCTGTGTATACTCTGTGTAGTCCGGTTCATGACAGTAGGGTATGTCAAAAAACTCCCATCTCATTTTCTCCTCCAACTTCAAAATTGCCCTACATCGCTGTTTTACCTTTTTTTTGTAAGGGGTGTTTGATCTTTTTTGCACGTTAACTTTGTAAACACTGGGTCGGTACTTCTGCAGCGATGTAGGACAATCTTGAAGTTGGAGGAGAAAATGAGATGGAAGTTTTTCGACATACCCTAACTGTCATGAACTGGAATACACGGAGTTCACGCAGAGCTAGGCAAGACGAGCGTTTGAGGTTAAAAAGTATATAAATTGTAAATGTTTTAGAGAATAACTGATCGTTTCGCTAGATAAGACCGTTATTCTTCGGCTGCGATCATTTAGAGCCCTTTGATGCTGCATTTCAACTGCATTTTGGAAGTTCAAACTCGGGGGCACCATAGAAGTCCATTATATGAAGACAAATCCTGAAATGTTTTCCTCAAAAAAAAAAAAAAAAAGAAATTCTTTACGACTGAAGAAAGAAAGACATGAACATCTTGGATGACAAGGGGGTGAGTACATTATCTGTAAATTTTTGTTCTGCAAGTGAACTACCCCTTTAAGCTATTTTACAGACAGGTTTTGGTGCATTATTTCTCTGTATTTAAATCTCAGTCAGTTTTTTTTGTTGCGGGCAGTGTCAGATGTCTGACACATTTTTCAAATTTTGGATAACAATGTCAATTTCATGTCATCCATGTTTAGTTATTTACTATTTATTTTAGTAGATTGATCACTGTAAACATAGTTCTTTTTGAGTAATAATAACAATGTCACTCTTATACAGGCCAGTGTCCCTTATACAGGGCTTTATTCATTTCTTAACACTAAAAAAAAAAATGTTTTTTTGTTTTTAAGCAGTAGGATAATTTGATAAGCAATGACCTAACAGGCTTCACTGGGATGCCTTGACATTTTAATATTTTGTATCATTTTCTAATTTATGCATTTGTTTTACTTTATCTCTTTAAATTCTTTAGGGCACTCTTCAGAGTTTGTGTTCACGATGAACACTAAAGGGTTCGGAAATCCTTTGGTTTCACAGACTGAATAATGATCTACTAACTGTGGGAGTTGACTCACAGGTAGAGGCCAATTGTAAGGCAATTGTGTCCTTGCAGGTGTTTTTGTTTAATCTGCGAACTCCAGCCACACAGAGACTGAAAGCAAAGTTAATTTGTATTTCTTTTGTTTGATAATGCTAGGAATGTTTTTTTAATATGCTGCAATATTATGGTCAAATAGTTCATTTTGTGCTAAGCACACACTCATTGCGAATCAACCATTTATAATTTATATTCATCTCATGATGAATGCTAAGTTACAGTGCCTTGCAAAAGTATTCATACCCCTTCATTTTTTTTCACATTTTGTTTTGTTGCAGCATTGTTAAACTGCTTTAAATTAGTTTTTGCCCACATCAATTTACTCTCCATACACCATAATAATGACACAGCAAAAACCAGATTTGCAAATTTTACAAATTTATTAAAAATAAAACACTGAAATAAGTACATTGCATAAGTATTCATACCCTTAACTCAGTACATAGTTGAAGCCTCAAGTCTTTTTGGGTATGATGTGACAAGCTTTGCACATCTGCATTTGGCAATTATCTGCCATTCTTTGCCTCACCTTTTCACCTCTCCTGTCAGCTTGGATGGGGGCTGGCAGACATTTTCTAGAGTCCTAGTTGTTCCAATCGTCTTCCATTATGGATAATGCTTCTGTGAACCTTCAATGCAGCAGATTTGTTTCTGAACGCCTCCCTAGATCATTGACTTAATGCAAGTCTGTCACTGAGCTCTACAGGCAGTTATCTTGACCTCAGGACATGGTTTTTGCTCTGATATGCATTTTCAGGTGTTAGACCTTTTCTGAGAGGTGTGTGCCTTTCTAAATAATACTCATTCAAATGAATTTGCCACAGTTTAACTCCACTCGAAATGTAGTAACATCTAGAAGCAATATGAATGCTCCTGAGCTAAATTTCGAGTGTCCCAGAAAAGGGTATGAATTCTTATGCAATGGGATCTTTTCAGTTTTTTATTTTTAATAAATTTGCACAGATTTTAAAAACCTATTTTTTGCTTTGCCATTATGGAGTAGGGAGTGTAGATTGATGTGGGAAAAAAGTAATTTAAAGTAGTTTAACATAAGGCAGCAACATAACAAAATGTGAAAAAAAAATGAAGGGGTATGAATAATTTCACAAGGCACTGTAGGTATGTTCTTTATAGTAACGTAATGTACAATTTTTTTTCTACTTAATATGTGCTGAATTTAATGTTGCACATTATTATTATAATTATTCTTGCACGTTCCATGAAGATATTTTGTAAATTTCCTGCTGTAAATATATAAAAAAATTATTTTTGATTAGTAATATGCATTGCTAAGAACTTCTACCCTGGAAATCCAGAGGTCTCGCGAGAGCACAATTTGAATTGTCTCTGCAAGACACTCTGGCATCGAGCAATGATGCACGTTACTGCATTACGTAAGCAGTTCTGGGAACCAATCAAATCGGTGTATCTGATGTAGGCGGGCCAGAGGCAAGCTAAGCTCATGACGACAGCGCTGCGACGTCCGGAATCATTTAGTAAACATTGAAAGATGGCTACAGTTGAACACCAGTTGTTTGAAACGGCTTTGGCCACTACAATGAACGAGTTAGACTTGGCTTTTCATATACAAGAGGAACAGAAAACCGCGCTCGAATCGTTCCTTTGCAAGAAGAACGTTTTTGCTGTTTTGCTGACTGGATACGGCAAGAGTTTAACCTATCAGTTAGCGTGTATCACCATGTATTGTTGTGATTGGTCGTGGTGTTATCCAATTGTGTGCAGTGAGAGTTTCAAATGCATGCTTGGTGCCGCCCCTTGAGTTAGGCTCTTTTCATTGCTCGATGCCAGACCCTTAATCTTAATGGATTAGGGTCTGGATTTTTTCCAGGCTAAAGAACTTCATTTAGACAACTTTAAAGGCAATTTTCTCAATATTTATTTTTTATTTTTTTATTTGCACCCTCAGGTTTCAGATTTTCAAATAGTTATATCTCTGCCAAATATTGTCCTATTCTAGCAAAACATACAATTAGAAATCTCAATTTCAAAAAATTGACCCTTATGGCTGGTTTTGTGGTCCAGGGTCACATTAAATATACAGTTTATAAAACATTTTTAAGAACTGCCACAAAATATCATACAAGTCGTTTAACTTGTTTGCCATAAAAATGCTATAATTTCATTTTATTCTATTTTATTTAAAAATATTATTTCTGTTAATTTTATTCATTCATTTGTTTTAGATTATACATTTATATTAAATCATAAAGTACAGAATACAGAATAACTGAAACGGAAAACACAGCAATTCAAAAAAATGGCAATAGGGCACAATTATTTTTTTTTAATGAATCATTGAATTTTGTGTTTTATAAATTCAGTACATTAGACATTGAATTTTGAGTTTTATAAATTCAGGGCATTCTTTTATTAAAATAGCACAGATTCTGTAGGGCTCTACATATTATACCTCTCCTCCGCCATCAAAAATTGCTCTAGAGTGCTTGAGAAATCACAGTAGAGCACTCAAGCTTTGAATCAAACATCTCATTCCTCATTCTTTTCTGTTAAAAGAGCTTTATCAGTCTTGGATCAGCTTAGTGGGGTTATTAATATCAACAGCTGTAGCCTTTAATAACCCATTGTGTGATTTTTTTTTTTTTTTTTTTCCGGAATACTTGGAGGTAACACATGGTCTAGCATGTTGTCTCTTCTTTGAACTTTTCTGAGAAATCCATGGTCCAGTCAGCTGGTTCTCAAATTGTGATTAAAACCTGCATCTCCCCTGATAAGATATGAAAGTGGTGTTGAGAGGAAATCGACAGAGTGATCAAGGGAATAACAAATGATGCTGTGTCATGTGCCTACCTTGATGTGAACTGTGTACTCCAGTGTTCGACCTGTTTGTGTGTGTGTAAAAATGTAAAGAGCAGATGAAACAACAGTGGAAAAAGAGGGGTATTTAGAATGAGGAATGATCCAAGAGACTGATAGAAAAGGACAAAGAAAAGGGGAAGGAGAGTGGCCGTTCAGCACTTTGCATGTTTGCAGCATCACTGCTTCTCTGTATGCACCATGAATTTCTTATCCTTTTCAAGACAAAAAAAAAAAAAATTCTAATACAATTCAGAAGACTCTTTCTCTCTTTGTCTCTGCTTCTCTTTTTTTCCATATCCCTATGAGCACTTTATATTAAAGAGATCACCCAAAAAATGAAAATTCTGTCATCATGTATTCCAAAGCCAAATCATTTTCTTTCTTCTGTAAACCACAAAGGAGATATTTGGCTGGATGTTTATGCTGCTTTTTTAAACATTTGAAGAGACTAAAGACAAGGGGCTGTCAGGCTCCAAAAAAAAAAAAAAAAAAAAATCACATGACTTGTGCGCTACAATATAGATCTGTAAAATAACACTGAATGTATAGTCTATATGTAATTATCTGTATTGTATTTTTATGTGTATTTTGAATTACACATTGCATTTTGTTGCATTTTAGTGTTGCGTTAAATGGTACTAGTAATTTTCTACAGGACATTTTTGTTTCCTTACAGAGATATTGCACATCTTCTAAAGCAATATGAAAGCTCTGTGTGAGGATTAGAATGCTATTCATGGAAAATCTTCCTGTAATGCCACTGGTCTCATATCTTACTTGTCCAATTTTATATCAGTGACAGCAAACCTGACGTGACACTCCTTTACCTATCATATTTGAAAGTGCGCATGTAGCCTATATTCCTGTTTTGTGAATTTAAAACAAAGTTTCAGTATCAAATAAAATAAAATTATTTTCTATTTTCTATCATCGTATTTGAATTATAGTGAAAATCAGTGAATGGTAAATTCAATTTCATTTGCTCTTAACCCAAAGATTTTGCCCATTTGCCAATTTTCAGTTTGTTCGTGTTAGTCACAATTATCTTGATTAACATAATTATACAGACTTATGAAAATATGTGCCTTAATATACATTTCTGCAACACTGTAATTACGTACCTTACTGCATGCTTTGCGTCAGTTTCAAAGTAAAATGTCCAGAAAGTGGCGATAAAACAAGAGTTCAATATGTGACTGTGACACATTTTTATCACATTGGTACAGGCACATGTTGCTGCTTAAGGTACGTATCACAGCTGTTCATAATTCAGATACAGTGAGGGAAAAATTATTTGATCCCCTGCTAATTTTGTACGTTTGGCCACTGACAAATAAATGATCAGTCTATAATTTTAATGGTAGGTTTATTTTAACAATGAGAGACAAAATAACAAAAAAAAAAAAAAAATGCATTTCAAAAAAGTAATCAATTGATTTGCATTTTTATGAGTGAAATAAGTATTTGATCCCCTATCAATCAGCAAGATTTCTGGCTCACATGTGTCTTTTATACAGATAGCGAGCTGAGATTAGGAACACTCTCTTAAAGGGATTTAAGAGAGTGTTCCTAATGAAGGACTGTCTCCTTTGAAGGACTGAAATCCTGCATCGCCCGCAAGGTCCCCATGCTCAAGAAAGCACATGTACAGGCCCGTCTAAAGTTTGCCAATGAACATGAATGATTCAGAGGAGAACTGGGTGAAAGTATTGTGGTTAGATGAGACCAAAATTGAGCTCTATGGCATCAACTCAACTTGCTGTGTATGGAGGAGGAGGAATGCTACCTGTGACCCCAAGGACACCATCTCCACCATCAAACATGGAGGAGGAAACATTACGCTTTGGGAATGTTTTTTCTGCTAAGGGGACAGGACAACTGCACCACATCAAAGGGACAATGGATGGGGCCCATGTACCATCAAATCTTGGGTGAAAACCTCCTTTCCTCAGCCAGGGCACTAAAAATGCGTAGTGGATGGGTATTCCAGCATGACAATGACCCAAAAGCTGTGTGTTTTGGGTCATTGTCATGCTGGAATACCCATGGCAACTAAGGAGTGGCTCAAGAACAAGCACATTAAGGTTCTGGAGTGGCCATGCCGGTCTCCATACCTTAAAAATCTGTGGAGGGAGTTAAAGGTTCGAGATGCCAAACGTCAGCCTCGAAACCTTAATGACTTGAAGAGTCCTGAGATGTGTGCAAACCTGGTGGCCAACTACAAGAAACGTCTGACCTCTCTGATTGCCAACCAGGGTTTTGCCACCAAGTACTAAGTCATGTTTTACGAAAGGGTCAAATACTTATTTCACTCATTAAAATGCAAATCAATTTATAACTTTTTTTAAATGCATTTTTCTGGATTTTTTGTTGTTCTTCTGTCTTTCACTGTTCATGTAAACCTACCATTAAAATTATAGACTGATCATTTATTTTTCAGTGGGCAAATGTAGAAATCAGCAGGGGATCAAATAATTTCCCCCCCTCACTGTAGGTAGGAATTTATCTCTGTTCAGCAATATTTAGCATGACTGATTTGTGAATGTAGTTTGATTTTTGAATAAAACATTGATGCTTATGTGAATAGCAAGTTAAAAAAATCCATTCCAAAATACCATTCAGTTTGACTGTATGAAAAAGAGCAAGCATGAACATTCTGCTAAGATCATACAGATTGTGAACATGAAGGATGAGTAAATCTAGACAGGATATTCATTTTGTAACTTTTTAATATGCGTTTAAAAGACAATTGGTTAATTCCATGCCATGTGTTTTCATACCAGATGAAATGTCCTTGAGGCAAAGCGAAAAAGTTTGAGAAGAAATGCCAGAGTGGCACCTCTTTGTTTAGGCAATTGCTGGTGCTAATGTAGCTGGCGTTTCAAGAGGTCAGTGGTTCAGGAGTTGCTCTTGAATTATCTTTCAACCTTTAAAACCTGTGAAAAGACATTGAAATTCAAAGAACTGGCATCATTACTTTGTGCTATCATCTCACGTGGAAGTTTGCAAAGGTGAAATCCCTCTGAAACATTCTGCTTATTTAAAACATTATATCTGTTATCAAAGCTCAAGGGCGTAGCAGGTAACGAAAGTTACCAGAACCAAACCAATGTGATTCATGTCATTTCAGAACACAGACATCTGAGAGAAGGTCTGGATATCAATGAGAAAGATATTCCAAGCATGGATGTCTGTCTGTGATCGCAGACTGTTCATCCCCCTGCACCAGAATACTCTTAATAATATATGTGGGTTCCTGCTCTTCAAAGGGAACCTCAGATCAAAAATTAATCCCTCTCCATTGTGCATGCATTGGCCTTGGACATGGTCAATATATGGTTTCCCTTTGAAAGAAAAAAACAAAAAAAAAACACTCGTTTTGCTTTGGTGTTTAGATCTTTTTCGCAGGATCGAACTTGATAAGTCTCGAGCTCATAGAAACACGTGTATTCCCATAGCAAGGAGATCAGGCCCAACTATTGCCAAACCATAAGGGTCATTAATCAGCTCAACCTTTTCAAGATCATGCTAGCTAAGAGCAGAGTAGCATTAGAGGGGAAATTTAAAGGCGACTTTCTGATCTCCATCCATTGCATGCACGTGGTGATGTGAAGAAGGCCAGCATGACATGAATACTGAGTAGTCTTTCCAGAGGCTTGGAAGCCCTCTCATGCATGTGAGTAATGTATGTATGCCCAGTCATCTGTCTCCATTGTGACCAGAGGCAAGGAAGTGGACCACCTCTTTCTGGAAGAGTCAGGCATTTTGCATCCCTCAGTGCTGAGCAGTGAAGGGAGTGGAGCTTTATAAAAGGTGGGTTCAGTCCCATGGCTCAGATTAATGAAAGATGGAGGAACTGAAGTCCGTGTTCTTCTGTGAACACAAGGGAAGTCACATTTTGCCATCATCTATCATAATGACAGAGAAAAAGTGGAGTGATCCAACATATTTGAGATGGAGCAGGACAAAAGATGAGAGAATGTGGTTTTTAGGAACGAAATTCAGTCTTCACAGATTATTTTTGTATTGGATTCAAACAGGTGTGAGCTAGAGAACTAGGGATCAGTGTTGTTTTCGAACTATTGGGTTGTCTCAGTGACTGGTCAATGAGTCTTAACGAACACCTGTATAATTAGTCTGATTTTAGTGTCATCTAACCCCAGTTGAGCATGTGTCCTAAGAACATGTACATAAGTCGCTCCAAAGAGGATACTCCAAAAATAATGCGAGATGCATGCGTATGGCTGTAGTGGCAAGGCTTTCAACAAGTTGAATTTCAAGGCACAGCTTTTCTAAGAGAAAACGGGTAAAGTTGATAGCCAGACAGATGGTTTCATACACTGGTGGTAAAGTGTTACACATGTGAGACTTGTTCACAAAAAATAAAGAAAGTGAGAGTTGTAAAGCCCACTATAAACTGTACGATTTTTGAAACCTTTGTGATGTGATCTCAAAGAGATTGACAAAGCAGTTTACAGTCTTTCATGCCAGACTGTACAAAAAAAAAATGTAGCCAAGACATCTAGCCCTTTCTGTCACACTGGATGAGAAGCACTGTGACAAAAAATATATAAATAACACACAGACATACACTCAATATCAACAAGGTGTTGTGCTTTTGTTAAATGATGAAAACAAACATTATGCACTTTCTTCCGTTTCCGTGCAGTCCAGTGCAGCACAAAACTCACGGGCAGTGAAACTCAGCATATAGCTTCACAGACATGTGAAATATATCTACAGAAAGCTTGATGTCTACTTTTAAATAAACCAGTTTTAATATAATACTGATTATGTAATTCATTTCTCTTAAAAGGAAGATAGCAAGTTGGTGAGTTTTATCTTTGCAGTTGACTGAGAAATCATTTATTAATAAATAATTAAAATATCTTTTTGCATTGTCATTACTTTTGTCATTGCTTTGCAGCGAGCTTCATGTGTGCACTTGAGCATGGAATAGGCTTTATATTAAAGGCTCATTATGGTTTAGTTCGACCCCCACCAAGTACAGTTGAGGTCAAACATGTACATCCCCCTTTCAGAATTTGCAAAATGTTAATTATTTTACAAAAATAAAAGGGATCATATAAAATTCATGTTATTGTTTATTTAGTGATGACCTGAATAAGATATTTCACATAAAAGTTGAATTTACAAAACTGACCACGTTCAAAAGTTTATATCCTCTTGATTCTTAATACTGTGCCATTACCTGAATGATCCACAGCTGGTTTTTTTGCTTTTTTAAGTGATGTTTTAAGTGAAGTTTTTTTGTTCATGAGTCCCTTGTTTGTCCTGAACAGTTAAACTTACTGCTGTTCTTCAGAAAACATCCTTCAGGTTCCACGAATTCTTTGGTTTTCCAGCATTTTTGTATATTTGAATCCTTTACAATAGTGTTGTCACGGTACCAAAATTTCAGTATTCGGTACCAATACCATTGAAAATCCACGGTTCTCGGTACCAATTTCGGTACCAAAGCAAAACACAATAACATATTAATTGAGCAACACACTATTTTTTATTAAAAAAGAAAATAAAATGTACAAAAAACAGTGCCATTCTTTATACTAATGTAAAATTTTGTTAAAAGTTTTTTCACAGGTTAAAAAAGTATTTGTAAACATTTTAGTAATGAAATAACATCTAAATAAATTACAGGCATAAAAAATGTAAACAAGCTTCACCCAAAACTTTTTGTCATATTTCTGCTGCTGTTGCTGAAAAACATCTGTACTGTTGTCTGTTTTAGAGTTCGCTGGGGTCTTTCATGATCTTCCTTAATCTGCAACTGTAAAAAGAAATATAATATACTTAAGTAAAGCCATGGCCTAAGTCTGACCAGATGCAACATTAGATAATTGACACCAGCAAAATATGAATTTTCAGTAAAAACAGCTGTTATAATAAATTAAGATAAGATTACATATATTAAGACAAGTGTCTATCACAGATGAAAACTGCAGTATTAAAAACACTTTACAATTTTCATTTGTTAGATAACATTGCCTAACAGTAAACAGTAGTTAACATTACATGGCAATTATTCTTAGTGAGGTTAGGCTAATTTCAACATTTACTAATGCATAAAATCATATTAATCTGTTAAACATGAACAAACATGATCATGTCTTTTTGTATTAAATAACATTCACAAACATGAATTAATGTTGTAAAAATATGTTTCACTTACTTTAAGTTTATGTTAGATGATGCATGAATTTGATCTTATTTTAAAGTATTACCTAACTAAACCGGGGATAAAACGTGTTTTATTTGATTGTACTTTTATTCAATCCAAACTGCATTCATATTTATCCAGTCAAGAATAAGCCTAGAATGTTTTCTGACAGACTAATATTAAGGACATACACATTGTTAACGACACATTTGTACATTCTCTAACACATATATTTTGGATACACATGTCATTTGTGTAAAAAATAGTAAATACATCATGTCCTTATTTTTTTACTCTAACAAAAGTTATAGGATCGTTGTTTCAAATTCATTCTAGGCCCAGCATATTAGCGTTAGCCGCGCTTATGCTAACGATTCACTACACAAACGGTGATGTTTATTTCAGTCTGACATTCAAATTAAAATATGCAATAATGCTCTAAATATGAAATTAAAATGAAACTTACCTTACTTGAACTCTTTCATTTGATCCCGGAGTCGATCTTTGAGGTGTTTTAAGTTTGATGTGTTTCCTCCTTTCGAGAGAACCTAGACGACATCTTTTGCAAATAGTTTTTTGATGATCTATGATGTTCGCCTTGTTCAGCCGCAAAATCCAAAATATTTGGAGCAAGCCTGGCTCTTCTTTGTCAACAAGTGGATTCAGAGCCGCGGCATCAGCAGCACCGCTGAATAGAGCGCAACTGCGCAGTGCGTAGTGCGTGAGAGCGCACCTTTTGTATACTGTAGCGTATCAAGAACCGGGTTGACCGGATAGTCGGTACCACCGGTACTTAAGAAAACCTGGTACCGTAACGTTTTAATTTTTTTAGTACCGACTTGGTACCGAAGTACCGGGACTTTTGACAACACTACTTTACAATAATGACTGGATGATATTGAGGTATTGATATTCCATCCATCACACTGAGGACAACTGAGAGGCTTATATGCAACTATTACAGAAGGTTCAAATGCTCACTGATGCTCCACAAGGAAAAAAAAAACATGCATTAAAGGCCTGGAGAGGGTTAAAAAATTTGACTTGTTTTGTCTTCTGGGAAACACATAACTGTAGCCTCAGAAGGGCAGTACTAAGTTAAAAAAAAAAAGATATTTAGGCAAAATAAGAAAAATGTACACATTTGCATTGTTTTTCCTTCTGAAGCATCAGTGAGTGTTTGAACCTTTAAACCAATGGGGTTTATAAATTTAACTATTATTTTCTGTTGTGGGCTATATGTAAATGTCTTCAGTAAATGTAAATTGAGGTCAGTACTAAATAAACAATAGCATGCATTTTGTATGATCCCTCTTATTTTGGTAAAATAATTAACATTTTGCAGAATCTGAAAGGGGTATGTAAACATTTGACCTCAACTAAAGAAAAATCTTTAGTTGGGGCAGCGCTATGTGGAGCTCTATGAACAAAAAACTTTGTGTTCAAAATTCATCAATCCTATTGATTCTTCAGTGCACACAAGCAGTAAGAGCTGTCACACTGAATAGATTTTTTTTTTGGTAAGTTAAATTTAAATATTATTCAGGTAAGAATACAGAATAGAGACAAATTGTGTGTTGTATTGTACACATTCCAAATTATGTTGAATACAGCAAAATCTTGGCTTGCTTAAGTCAGTAATAAAGCATTTGTGTGTGTGTGTTTAGTTTCTTATGTCTGTGCAAGACTGATACTGGAATCTTCCTTAACCAAGCAGTGCTTCACAATCCCTCTTAGCACTTTATCAACCCACAGCTTTGTGCAGAGTGGAGACCGTGCCGAGTTCAAGACCTCATGAAGAGTGTGAGTGGGCTGAAGAAGTGGAGTGTGTGTGAGTTTATTGAGGAGCTTTGCCATATCGATCACCCGCCCAAGTCCCTCTGAAGAACATGCCAACTGGGTGTTGAGAAATGCAATTTAAGATTAGACCAAATATATCATCCAATGACGGGCCCAAATTGTTCGCTGAATCCTTTGAAATATGTAGAGATATGTCCATGGAGAAATTAAGTAAGCACTTTTTGAATAGACTTTGTCATCAAGCACAGAACTTGTGAAAGTCTATTTAAACTGTCGTCTGTAAAAACAAAAATGCTGACCAAAATGCCTTTCCGACCTCTGAGGGTTCCATTAAAAATGATTTTTCATATTTGGTAGAACAGGCCATTTAGGCTGAGGCATGAGGCAGTGATGGGTGAAGATTGCATTTATCCAATGATGTTTAAGTTTTAGAGTGAAACAGTAGCCATGGTGTTTTGGTCATTTTGACCAAATGAAGTGCTCTGTGTCAAGCGTGGGTGTCATCAGTCTGCTTTCTCTCCATTACACTTCATCTCGGTTCGGGCCAGCCACAGGCTCACAGATCATTTAGAAGATGCTGTCAGCAATTTGTCAATGTCTCTACAGAACTTCAACTTTTACTGGCACATATATTCACACATACCTATAGTCACGTGGCATGTGTGCAGTCACTTATCTGACTCACATGTTATTCCACTTGATGATGAGTGTGTAGTTGTCATCTCTGCCTTGTCATGTCTGAGTTTTGGCTCCATATCAGAGCAGATGGACTCGGGCTAATGACCACAGCCTTATAAAACTGGCACCAAGCCATTCAATTTTGGTCACTCGTCATGTGCATTTTTAAGCATGACACTTGTGAATGCTACAGTATAGCCATTTTTGTATGTGGTAAAATTATTATTTGATTCCTTGATAGACCAACTAAATATGCTGGAACTCTTCACTAAGAAAGAAACACTTGCAAGTGCAGAGAATTACAAATTAACATGTTGTAGTTCTTAGAACCCTCACCTATCCATCCATGTCCCTCCATTCATACATTAAAATATACCACCCATCTATGAGTCCATTAAAATATTCCATCCATCCATTCATTAATTCATTCTTCCATCACCTGTCCATCCATCCATCATTTCATCTATGCATTAAAATATACCATCCGTTTATCAATCCATTAAAAATATTCCATCCATCCATCCATCCATCCATCCATCAGTTCATTAAAATATTTCATCCAT
>NC_133366.1:25696405-25726405 GCF_049309525.1 Garra rufa | reverse complement strand
GCGGAGCAAATTAGATGAACGCTTCCTGCGGTCTCGGACGCCACCTTCACGCAGGAGTCTTCCGTTTTTCCCGGACCTTCACACCGAGGTGTCGAGGTCTTGGGGGAATCCTTTTTCATCGCGGCTCTACAGCTCCTCCGCTGCACATTATGCCAATGTGGTGGGGCTGTCAGAGCACGCTTACACGGCGATGCCCCGGGTCAAGCAGACACATGCGAGCTATCTGTCCCCCGAAGCGGCATCGTCGTTGAAGGCTCCAGCGTTGCCCTCCAGAGCTCTTAAAACCACCTCAGCTCTGGTGGGCAAGGGTTATGTGGCGGCAGGTCAGGCTGGTGTGTGTCTGCACACCATGGCGTACCAAGCCGACCTGCTTAAAGAGTTGGATGAGGGTGAAGGGGCTCGGCCTGACGACATCGCCGAGCTCCGGAGGACCGCTGATCTGTCTCTCCGCACCACCAAAGAGACCGCCCGCGCTATCGGCAGGTCCATGGCAGCAATGGTGACTGCAGAGAGGCACCTATGGTTGACCTTGTCCAGCATTAAAGAGAAGGACAAGGTCTTCCTCCTGGACGCCCCGCTCGTGTCTTCGGGCCTGTTCGGCGACGCAGTCGATACTGTCGTCGGCAAGCACCAGGAGGCACGTCGCCAAGCGGCGGCATTCCAGCGGTTCCTCCCTCGCCGTACTCCAACTCAAGGGGCTGCTAGGTCTCAGCAACCCCAGCCGCATACCAGCTCCTCGTACCGGGAGGCTCAAAAGCAGAGCGTTCTTCAGGCTAAGAAGGGCTCGGCTAAACGGCCCTGACTCCTATGGAGGGCCGTTGGGGACAGTCCCCTCCGGGGAAGAGCGGTTAACACGTCATCATACGGTGCCCATCTCTCCTCGGTGTCCCCAGGGGTGTGTCTTGCCAACCCTGCCACCTACGGTGCTTCAGGGCGCAGCAGACCCCAGCGAGCGCAGTTCTCGGCCACCGCCCATTATCGTAGCGGTACCGGGAAGCTCGCGACCCCCAAGGGGGTCTCTTCCTCAGCTGGCTGGGTGTTTTCCTGCCGGTCCGCCGCTTCAGGACCCCAGGTCAGCTGTCTCTCCAACACCAGAGGTCAGCCTCGAGAGGCTGATTCCCTTAGTAGACTTTCTGGCAGCGTGGAAACTTCTGCCGAATGTCTCTCCATGGGTCCTGCATACTGTAGAAAGAGGTTACCGTATCCAGTTCGGTGCTCCTCCTCCCTGTTTCAGCAGAGTATTTCCCACTATCGTGGGTCCTCAGCAGGCTCTGGTTATGGAACAAGAAGTAAACACTCTTCTGGGGAAGGAGGCCATCGAGGTGGTCCCTCATCACGAGCAAGAGTCCGGGTTCTACAGCCGGTACTTCATAGTTCCAAAGAAGGATGGGGGCCTCAGGCCCATCTTAGACCTGCGAGTTCTAAACCAGTCAGTCATGCATCTCAAGTTCAGGATGCTGACTGTCAAGCAGGTTTTCTCACAGATTCAGTCCGAGGACTGGTTTGTGACGATAGACCTGAAAGATGCATACTTTCATGTCTCCATCCTTCCTCAACACAGGAAGTTCCTGAGGTTTGCTTTCAGGGGCGAAGCATACCAATATCGGGTTCTTCCTTTCGGCCTTGCACTCTCACCCCACACTTTCACGAAGTGCAGCTCTGGCTCTGTTGTGACTTCAGGGCATCCGCATACTCAACTACATCGACGGCTGGCTGATTTTGGCCCAGTCCGAGCGGGTGGCAGTTCATCATCGAGATGTTGTTCTGTCACACATGAAAGAGCTGGGGTTAAGACTAAATGCCAAGTAAAGTGTGCTGTCTCCATCTCAGAGAACCACTTATCTCGGTTTAATTTGGGATTCCTCCACGATGCGGGCACGACTGTCTCCCGCTCGTGTAGAGTCGATTCTCAAAGAAGTCGCGAGAGTGAAGGAAGGCCGGTCACTCACTGTCAAGCAGTTTCAGAAACTGCTGGGTCTGATGGCAGCTGCGTCCAACGTGATTCCTTTTGGCCTACTGTACATGAGACCCCTATATTGGTGGCTCAAAACCAAGGGGTTCTCCCCGAGGGAAACCCATTTCGCATGATCAAGGTCACACGGCGATGCTTTCGTGCCTTGGACATGTGGAGGAATCCTTGGTTTTTGAATCTGGGCCCGGTGTTGGGAGTTCCTTGTCGCCGCGTCACGCTTGCGACGGACGCATCCCTCACTGGTTGGGGAGTGGTCATGAGTGGCCGCTCCGCCCACGGTCTGTGGAGGGGCCGTCATCTCATGTGGCACATCAATTGCCTGGAGATGTTGGCCGTGTTTCAGGCTCTGAGACACTTCCTCCTGGACCTAAGAGGCCACCATGTGTTGGTGTGCACTGACAACACAGCGGTGGTCTCTTATATCAACCACCAAGGAGGTCTGCGTTCGCGCCCCTTGTACAAGCTGGCACACCAGATACTTGTGTGGTCCCAGGGGAAACTCCTGGGGTCATATTCTCCACCCCCGCCCGGAGCTGTGGAAGTTGTGGGTGTGGCCCCTAAGGTTGTTGAGACCATCCTCCAGTCCAGAGCTCCCTCCACGAGGAAACTGTACACCTTGAAGTGGAGACTCTTCACTTCTTGTTGCGGAGACCGCCAGTTTGACCCAGTTAACTGCCCAGTTGGTACAGTGCTGGAGTTCTTACAGACCCGTCTCTCCGCCGGGTTAACCCACTCCACCTTGAAGGTCTACGTGGTGGCCATAGCTGCTTACCACGCCCCTCTTGGTGGCCTGTCAGTGGGAAGGCACCCTCTAGTTACACGTTTCTTCCACGGTGCGCTGAGGTTGAGGCCTCCAGTACGCTCTCGTGTCCCCACGTGGGACTTGGCTGTGGTGCTTGAGGCTCTTTCCAAGCCTCCCTTTGAACCTCTGGAAGAAATTTCAGATCGTCTTCTTACACTTAAGACTTCCCTGTTGCTAGCCATCACATCTCTTAAGAGCGTTGGGGACCTTCAAGCCCTCTCCGTGGCTCCCTCGTTTCTCGAGTTTGCGCCTGGCATGGCCAAAGCTTTTCTGTATCCCAGAGTGGGATACCTTCCCAAGGTCCCTACCGTTGCACCACGGCCTGTTGTACTGCAGGCGTTTCATCCTCCTCCTTTTCGGGAACCCGGCCAGCAGAAGCTTAACTGTGTGTGTCCAGTGCGAGCACTGGACACATACATCCACAGAACTGCCCTGTGGAGGAAGGCTGACCAACTTCTGGTCTGCTACGGCCCTCTGAGGAGAGGCCGTCCTGCGGCCAAGCCTTCCATAAGCCGGTGGATCGTGGATGCCATTTCCCTTTCGTATTCCCATTTCCTCTGGTCTCCCCTCACCATTGGGAGTCAAGGCTCACTCGACCCGAGGTATGTCTGCCTCTAAAGCCCTTCTTTCGGGCTTGTCTATTCAAGATATCTGCAACGCTGCGGGTTGGTCCACGCCCCGTACGTTCACTAGATTCTATGGTTTAGATCTTCCTGCCGCTCCTGGCTCTTTCGTCCTCTCGCCCTAACTATGGCAGGGATATCCTCAGTATGGCGGCGTGGGCATACTCGTTCCCAAATTGTTTTGACGCAGCGTAAGTTACCTGGAAGGGAACATCTCAGGTTACGTATGTAACCCTAGTTCCCTGAAGGGAACGAGACACTGCGTCTCGAGGCCATACTTCCGGTATCCCTGCGGCGCTTGCTGCTTCCAGAAAGCTACCGCTGCTCTCTCCGTACGTGCTTTTAAGCTTCCTGGTCGGTGACGTCATCTCGTACGTGACGTCTCGCGATTCCATTGGACTGATTACACACGTGATTCAGAGCGTGGTCACGCTGGAGGCGTTCCCAAAGCGTTTCGACACAGCGTCTTGTTCCCTTCAGGGAACTAGGGTTACATACGTAACCTGAGATGTTTATTACCATGAGAGGATCATCCAATCATCCAGGCCTTTTTATGTTGCTGAGCTCACCAGTGTGTTCTTTTTCTTCTCAGAATTCACCAAACTGTTGATTTTGTCCCCTCTCCTAATGTTCCTGCTATCTCTCTGATACATTTCTTTTGTTTTTGAAGCCTAACAATTGTCTCCTTTGACCGCATGATGGGTTCAGAGCAACAGCTTCCAAATACAAATGGCACACTTAGAATCAACTCCAAACCTTTTACCTGCTTAATTGATGTAGAAAAAATGAAAGAATTGCCCACAACTGTCCATGAAACAGCTTTTGAGTCAACTGTCCAATTACTTATGGTCCCTTGAAAAAGGGGGGAGGTACATATTAAAGAGCTGTAATTCCTTAATCTTTCTACCAGTTTGATGAGACTGCCCTAAAAATTAAAGCTCAGAGTGTGCACTTTAAGCCCATATTCATTGTATAACTTAAAACTTAAAGGAGAACTCCGGTGTGATATTGACCTAAAGTGTATTGAATCATGATACCGAGTGTGAACGTACCTTGCATATTTCATCTCGGTTTGTGTCCAGCTGTCCGAAATCTGGGGTCAGTTAGCCGATGCTCACAACAGGTTGTCAATGAAAGTCAATCGGGCATCGAAGGAGCCATGTAAATAAATCACTGTTTTACGCCATTTACGAGGCACAAAGTAGCTCCACATTTCATCGGTAGACTTCCTAGGGCCCTGACATTTAAAACGAGACATTGAGAACTCAGAAAAAGCACCGGTAGTTTATTTACAAGAAGATTTATACAGACATCTTCCACCAGGAACAGAGCAGTCGCCGCCATCTCAAATGTAGTCACGATAAATCGAGTGTGGAGCACCAATGAATTTATCAGGTTATCAACGTATCAGGTTGTAGTTTCCTTCGTGCTCGACACTCGACTTATCGTGACTACATTTAAGATGGCGGCGACTGCTCTGTTCCTGGTGGAAGATGTCTGTATAAATCTTCTTGTAAATAAACTACCGGTGCTTTTTCTGAGTTCTCAATGTCTCGTTTTAAATGTCAGGGCCCTAGGAAGTCTACCGATGAAGTGTGGAGCTACTTTGTGCCTCGTAAATGGCGTAAAACAGTGATTTATTTACATGGCTCCTTCGATGCCCGATTGACTTTCATTGACAAGCTGTTGTGAGCATCGGCTAACTGACCCCAGATTTCGGACAGCTGGACACAAACCGAGATGAAATATGCAAGGTACGTTCACACTCGGTATCATGATTCAATACACTTTAGGTCAATATCACACCGGAGTTCTCCTTTAAATATGTAATATGTAACTTAAATATGTTTTGGTCAACAGCTAAAATAATAAAAATTGTGTCAGTGTCCAAGTATATATGGACCTGACTGTATAAGCTATACATTATGCTATGCTATATATGCAAGTTTACTACTGAATCGCTCTGCAGGAAATGATAGTGGAGTGGTTATGGGTGGTTTCACTTTTCTGTTCCTGCATTGTCTCTCCCATTCATTTGCTTTACACCATCAGTTTTTTTTTTTTGAGTATTCTTTTTCTGTGATGTAATATGTAGGCCTAACAGCAGGATTTCAAATAAAATTGGTAACAAAGTGTACTTTTTAGCATTCCCCCATGTTTTGAGGTGAGAAGCAAATCCGACTGTAAAACGCTGATTCACTCTCTTAATTAGAGGTGTTTGAGACAGTCGTCTCACCCTCTCATCCCCAGCTGTCTGCTCAAGTGACGTGTGAATCTTAAGCCTTCTCATACACTAGCTATGACTAATTACTGAATCTCTCTTGTGTTAGATGTCCTGGACCGTTTCTAATCCAACAAGATGCTTCACTTCAAATTGCTGACAGAGAAAAAGCCAGCATTTGTGCTACGCTTAGCTTTTGTCCTCAAGCTTTTTTATTTCCTTTATGTTCACAGAAATGCGTGCCTTAGTAATTATGGGTCATTTGCTGGGCTCTGTGCGTAATTAGAAGTTTTAATTGTGCCCCCGGTACAAGGGAATTAGCTAAGCTTTACTCTCCAAAGTGAGCTCCGTGCTTCCGCTGGTCTTTGTGAGGCACTTCCACTCATTGTACAACTGGCTTAGTGACATCAGTCAATTACAGCCATTCATGGAAACTCAAGTGCCTTTTTTATTTGTTCCTGTGATGAGTGGAGGAACATGTGGAATCTCTGTTTCTGAGGGTCAGTTATATGTACTGGGTGGCTCCTGAGCCAGCCTTCTGACTCTGGTGGCTTTTATAGTTCTAGATAGACCAACATGTAAGATATTAAGCAGTTTTGCTTGGTTGATTGGAAGAAAACCACATGTATGTGTCGTGGGACAAAATTCTTGAATGCAGTATTTCAACAATGTCCTGACTACTTTTCTGGGCCTTGAACGTAGTAGTTGTGTTGCTGTCTATGCAGAATCAGAAAGCTCTCGGATTTCATCAAAATCTTAATTTGTGTTTTGAAGATGAACAAAGATTGTATGGTTTTTGAACGATACAAGGGTGAAAAAATGTACATCTATACCTTGTTTGCATTTTTTATTTTATTTTATTTAATAATTCCATGAAAATACATAGCAAGCCATGCAAAATTAACAGAGTATTGGAGTGCTCATCCCTGTGCGTGATCCACGACTGATAACAACCAACCACAGTGACTGTTCAGCAAAAGTGCAAAACAACTTCCAGCACCATTATAATATCCACTAACAAAATGAAATCTCCTGCTTGAGAATTGGAAAAGCTTTGTTGCATGTGAGACATTCCTGTCGCAAGCTGTGTCATTTGGTGATCACAAATTGTTCATGTCAAACAGTGGGAAATGGTGCCTATGACAGAGTGGAAAGATGACGGTTTGTGTGGTGCACAGTTTCGACATTGTGGGCCGATATTTAGAAACGTTCTGCCCACAGTGTGGTTCAATGAACTTAATTTTGATGTGGTTTTGTTGGACTTGGTTGCTCTGAATGAATGACTGAGAGGACTAAAGGGAGAGAGCTAGATCAAGAGACAGATTACTTGACATTTAAACTTCTAAAATGCATTTGACAGCAGCTGTCAAACTCCTAACAAATCACTGAAGTCATTTTATTCAAACCTTAACCCTGATACCTCCTTTCCCTGTATAAAATTGCCTGTAGAAGAACAAGAGAATCATTTTCAGTCAATTATGTGCACGTCAAAATATGGCTCTGTAATATCTTTATCTACTACCAAGTAGTATGCCTACTTTTTGTACTATTGCATTTTCCATCTCCTGCTTTTGGATCTACTCTGTACATTTAGTCAGTATTAGTGTTGACAAAAGTACCTGTGCTTCGGTACCAAGTCGATACTCCAGCCCTTCCGCAGTGCAGGTAATGTGAAGTACCGTTACCTGCTGAAAGGAGCGGCTGCTTTTAGATGTTCCTATATTTGTGTGAGAGCACTGTGAAGAGCATCAAAGCACTGTCAAAAAAGATGGACAATGTGTTTCCACTTCCTTCCACTGTAGAAAAGTGAAGCCAAGATGTCTCAAGTATAGGCACTGTCGTCTTGAGCCATCTTGGAACATGAATCTCTGCAGTAATGCTCATACAGTAAGCTTGAGCCATAAATTAAATTCCCAACCAAACTCCCGCAGACCCAATCACAAGTGAAGTGAAGTGAAGGGCACCAGCCCCCGTCATGTACACATTCTACCGAGGAACCATCGAGAGCATCCTGTCTAGCTGCATCACTGTGTGGTTTGGAGCCTGCAATGCATCCTGCCAAAAAACTCTCCAACGCATAGTCAGAGCAGCTGAGAGGATCATTGGTGTCCCTCTCCCCTCCCTCCAAGACATCTACAGCACACGTCTCACCAAAAAAGCCCTCTGCATAGCAGACGATCCCACCCACCCAATGCAAAGCTTCTTCAGCCTGCTGCCATCAGGGAGGAGACTGTGGAGTCTCCAGGCCAGGACCAGCAGACTGAAGGACAGCTTCACCCATCAGGCTGTCAGGAAGCTCAACTCTCTCCATACTCTGTCCCCACTCCCCTCACTCCCCTCTTCGGCCCCACAAACTTTCTGAACTCTGACACACACACACACACACACACACACACACACACACACACACACACACACACACACACACACACACACACACACTGACCTGCACCAGTCACTTTGTGCAGCATTGGTCTGCCAACTACCTCACACTACTCATAAGACAGTTACAAGACTGCTATGACACTTCTACATATTTACAAGCTCTGTTGCACTATATTGTTTACATGGTTTGCACTCTCTACCATGTGCCCTTACTTGTATATTGTGTTTTTCATTTTATATACTATATGTTTATTTATATTTATTCATATTTTTTAAATTCTACATTTGTATTTAATGTTACTGTTTGTATTTAATGTTACTTGTATGCACCATGGGTCTGAGAGTAACGCAATTTCAATTCTCTGTATGTCCTGTACATGTGGCAGAATTGACAATAAAGTTGACTTTGACTTTGACTTTGACTTGAAGAGACGTGACAGGGTGTGTGGTGTCCCATACTCAGAATGTTCTGCATTTAACCCATCCAAGTGCACACATGCAGTAGTGAACACAGTTCTGCGGCACCCAGGGATCAATTGGGGGTTGAGTTTGCTCAAGGGTGAAGGTTGCTGAAGGTTGAAGAAATCGCTGGTCATTCACTGCCAGTACTGAGACTCAAAACCATGACATTCAGGTTACAACTCTAACCATTAGGCCATAACTGCCCCGAAAGCAGACCCTTTTGATAGCAATACAATACAAACTAAAAACAAACTTATTAGAAAAATGAACACTTGAACATACTTCAGCGTGATAAGAACTACCTAAAATGATGAAAACCATTATTGGAGAAAAAAATTAAAGTAATTGTGAACGTCCAGCTTTATAAATATGTACACCTGTTTCACTGCACCTGGCTTAGACAATGCACAGCCACATGCGACACATTATCCCGCAGTGACAGTTGAGATGCAGTGACATTCACTCTGCAATGGCTACAACTTCTAATAATAAAGAACTGCATTGCTGAATAACAAGTGAAGCCACCGCACCATGATTTAAATGAATAAACATTTCCTAACAAGTCCACATATTTATATCTGAAATCTCCCTGCACATTCTCATGACAGATTATAAACAATAAACAATAGCTGACTGTACTTTATGTACAATTAATGTCTTTCCTCTAAATGTGGTTTAACACGACATTGTTCATAAGTTTTATTGATCTTTTTCTGTGGCTGAAAAACACATTTTAATAAGTTGTTCTGGTTCTTTCAACACCTTTCTGATGTTCATTGATGTTTATTTTCGCTATAACTAGTAGCAAAGAGGAACAGATGATCGGTTCATGTGTCACTTAAACTGAGGTGCAACAGCGAATGCCACATTAAAGAGTGTAAAACCACATTTATAGTTTGTATTTTGTGATAAAATTAGCATTGACATTATTGCTGATTAAAAGTAAATTAGCACAAATCTTACTGCGATTATCAGATGGCAGGTTCGCTTCAAATAAGTAGGGTTGTCGGAATCGGCAAGTACTTGAACTCACGTACTGATCTGATACCATTTCCTTAAACAAGACCACTAGCAATTGGAAGCCAATTCTTCGCTGTTCAGAATGCAAACACAGGAAGGTGTGCTGTGTTGCCACAAGCAACCGCTGTTTAGAGCAGCGAAGAAGAAATACAAACATGCTAGCAGCATGTCCGCTGTTTGGCAGTATTTCAGACTGGACCAATCAGCCAGTAAAACAGCGACATGTCTCATAGGGCCTTACGATTTCCACAATGCAGAAAACACGGACAGAATCCAGTCATAAAACAGAATTAACAGTTTAACACGGAATGTAACAGAATTTGTCAAAGTTTGGATGCATTAATCAAAAGTAGGTCATTACACTTAAATCAAATCGCGATATGGACTAATATTAAGCTGCAAAACTACTGTTTAAATATGAATTCTGTGTGCCTCTGTGTTACTGAATGGTGCAGATGCATGGTTTTGTTTACTACTCGTAATGAAGCATGTATGACAATTGTGGTAATATTATAGGGCTCCAGACTGCGACCATTTTTTCTGCCGGTGCGACTAATTTTCGTGAGCAGTCGCACTGGCGTGACCACTGCATTGTTCAACTCACAAGCGCTGTCATTTCTGTTTCATTTGAGAAACATCAAACAGCAAGCTAAACAAAAGCGAAACTAATGGCTTGCTTAGTACTGACCGTTTATCAGCTTGGACCACAACGCAAACAAACTTGCACAAACCCAAAACAGCTTTATTCAGGAGCCAATGTTGATTTCGCTGTTACTGCTGCGATCTATTGAGAAGTGTTTGAATTCACCACACAATGAATAAGGTTGCTGCGAGATCTATTGAGAATCTTTCAATTTCTGCCTAGAATTCTAAAGTCTCAAATGTAATATTTTACTGCATGATTATGAACAGAAAATATGTTTTGTATTAGATCAATTCTTGTCGGCAGTGTCGTGTATCCAACACCGAGCTTCATGATTGATATTGCTTATCCTGCCCGAAAAGACCATAAACATTGCAGTTTACATCTGCAGTAATAATTAATTATCAGACATGAATCCTAAAAATGAATAATGTCTAAAAGAATCGTGACTTTTCACTTTACACCTGGGTTTCTCAACTCTGGCCCTCAAGGTCCGCTTTCCTGCAGAGTTTAGCTTCAACCTAATCAAGCACAGCTGAACAAGCTAATCAAGGTCTTCAGGATCACTAGAAAGTAACAGGCAGGTGAGTTTGATTAAGGTTGGAGCTAAACTCTGCAGGAAAGTGGACCTCGAGGGCCAGAGTTAAAAAACCCCTAAAGGGCCGCAGCCCTGCAGAGTTTAGATGCAACTCTAATTTAACACACCTGATCCAACTAATCAAGTCCTTCAGGCTTGTGTGTTGGAGCAGGGTTTGAACAAAATTCAGCCTTCAAGAACCTGAGTTTGACACCCTTGAACTAGGTGTAAGATGTAATCTCAGACTTAGCACTACGCATAGATGGTGCAACAGGTATTAATTCTATGCACGACTTAAAGGGCATTTTACGTCCAGCCTAGTCTTACAACCAGGTGTATGTCTAGCCGGTGGAACTGGCCACAGATGGCAACCTATATGTTTTGGCTTCACTTTTCAGGAAGCGAAAGGCACACTTCATTTCTATTAACAATGTGTTTTTGCAGCATCTAGCAACATAGCCAATCACAGACATGTTTGGTGAGCATGTGAGCAGGTATGACATCAGAACCTGGACAACAAATTTACCATTAGTTCCTTCAAATTAGTCAAAACAGTTTTTTCAATTTATCACTGAAATAAAGCCTGACTTGACGTTTTGCTCTACTGCGTAAACTGGACATACTGTCTTGTATAGTTGCTTATTAGAAACATACATTTTCAAAAATAAACAAAACTGCTTCAAAATACATTCACTATTTTGTTCCGTATTATATTTAATAATTATTAGCAGCATTTATAATTAACAAATTGTATTTATTATATATTTTTATATAGTAAAATGAAATAGTTTTGCTATAGTACCAAAACTGGTAAAAAAGAAACATGAAATATTACCAGTATTGGTACCAACTACTAAAAACGTAGACATTACTAGCTCTATGATCATTTATGTTTTAATTGATTAGCCTGTTCTAATTCTGTCTTCACAGTGCCTGGTTTTTGAAGACGCTCCAAATGGGGTAAAGGCGGGTCTGGCAGCTGGAATGCAGGTGGTGATGATCCCAGATGATAACCTGGACCGCAGCCTCACCCAGGAGGCCACCTTGCTGCTTAGAAGCATGGAAGAGTTCAGACCAGAACTTTTCAGTCTCCCAGCCTACCCGTAAGGACAGCAATCACCACAGTGATTTAAATTCCACTACGCTATATCTTGTCAATTTTTGAAAAATGGAATCAGCCTGCAGTGTAGCTCCTGCAATCAAAAACAGGAGAAACTAATATCAACCATTATTTCTGTCAGCCATGGATTTGCTGTTCAGGAACACAACAGAATGCTGATTGTTTCGATTTTTTTTTTAAGCCAATCACAACTCTGAATCTCTTTTTTTTTTTTTGACCACCCGAATAACACCCGAGACAAATTTTGATTATGCTGCTCAATTAGCCTCAGCTGAACCATTAGGCCATATTGACATTTTGCATTTCAACCAATTACAGGGTGTCATTTTCTTTCTTTCATTTTTTTTTTTCTTTCATCCAAATGCAGATGTCTCGAGTGTTTGTGTTTAAATCTCTAATTCGGTGCCGCTTTCAAGCTCACAACTTGCCGGTCATGGTTTAAATTTACAGTAAGTGGTGATTTAACGATCCCGCTCGACCAGCCGTGTTTTCTATTAGCGTTACCTTTCCTCTTTGCAGAGGTCTATTAAAATACCAAAGAGATTTTCGAGTTTGAACCATGTGGCGTAATCCAATAAAGGGGATCCGAGAGCACAGTCGTCTTTCATCTTCTTCCAATGACCGCCCTCACAGAGCTGGAGTTAGCATGTTCGCTCACTTCAGTGCTGTCCAACATCTCAGAGAGTTCAAGCCTGTTCTTTGAGCCTTCCCCTCAGGTAGGAAGAAAAGGGTTTTTGCCAGCATCCACTTCCTCCTCCGCAGATGCCATGTCCTTTCATCCTTAAAGATGGGGTAATCTGAAAAGCTTTTCCTTCTTTAGGACTTTCCACTCCAAGAAGGCCTTTTACATGTCATTTCACACCTGAAGGATCTAAGGCTTAGGGTGTGAGTGTCTGGGGCATGTGTGCACACACTAGTGTTAGAAATTAACTTTTTTATTAAGGAGCAATATTTCCCCTGGTGGAATTGATTTTCAGGGGCATTTTTACTTCTACAAAAGGACATTCTTTCATATAAACCACAAAGTGTCACTCATTTGACAAATACTTCAGTTGACTTAGTTAATTGACGACAACAATTAGTCTTGCTAAAACTGATTTTCAGGGTCATTTTTTTTATCTTATGATTAAATACATTGGTTATATGTGTAAAAACACAACCTGTCATCAGTTTATGTCAAATACGTCTGTTGAATTATTTAATTGAAATAAAGTTTGAACATTAAATACTAGTATGCATTTAAACTATTTGTCAGTCCCTAGATTACACAGTTCTCTACTGTATAGTATAACATGCCAAAACCTTTTATAGGTAGACCTAGAACAGCATATCACAAAATGTATGTTTTTGTCACAGGCATTTTTGTCACTATTGGTGATATTTTGGCCTCAGTCCCCAGGTAAATTTCAGATTTTGTTGCACACACACTCATGTTTGTATGTATTGGTAGCACTTTTGCATATCGTGCATTCACTGTAATGCATTGTCAGAGAGAATATTTGTACTGTGCATCAATAATAATTGGATGAGGCCTATGAAAAAACATGAATTTGAAGCAGGACTTGTAGTGCCAATTGTGAGCTTACTGTGTAGTACACTCTCCTGTTTAATGAAGCATACTTGAATGAAGCACACTTTGCATGCTCATTTATCTTGATTTTTCTCTTTTGTAAAAGTATGGCTCAACAAATTAAATAACTTGTTTATCTTATTGACCTCTTTCATGTGATTTTAATAGCATATGACACGTTGGAGTATGACATTCAAGTAATACTCATGAGCCAAAATGTGAACTATATAAGCAGCACTTTCTTTAGTTATTGTAAGAATTACTTTTATGAGAGACTTACTTTTTTATGAGAGAAAATTAATTAAATAAACGTAATACAATTTACTTTATTACTCTGTAAATTATTCGTCCATAAATAATTTAGTGACATCTCTGAAACATTGATTATTGAGTTATTGAGTGTTATGTCAACAAGATTTTTAATGCATTTGTGCGTTTGTTCTTCTGGGCCAAAATAATAATAATAATAATTTCCATTTTAGAGTATCATCATAAGGCTCACCGTTTTCTCTTTTCCCTCTTTATGTTTCAGCCATTTACTAATAATACAATTCAGTTGATTACAGTGTTTAAAGCCACATTTCCCTCATTATTTAACTTTGTCTTAAATTCTCATTTGATTTGCATTAAAATGTCCTAAAAAGTCTTCCATTAGTTAAATTTCCATTAAAATGTCCTAAAAAGTCTTCCATTAAACATGCATAAAATACTCTGCATTCATCTGTGATTAATAAGAAGCACTGCCCATGCATAAACAATGCAGATTGTGAAAAACAACAACAAAAAACACCCTTTTGAGCAGGGTCCGGTTTTTCATAATCTCCATGTGTGTGTGTTTGTGTGTGCAGATTTGACCTTGCAGGGTTTATTCACATTTGTATTATTTAGCAGGTGCTTTTATCTAAAGCGACTTAATGAGGAAGAGCATGACAGAATGTCACAAGCATGACACATATCACAATTTAATTGCACTTTTTTCTTTTGGATTTACCTCCAAATAAATTGTTTATATGAATACGACCTGATGGCAGCGCTGAGCCAATACAAACCAGGAATGAAAACACAGCTGGGACTGAAAGAGCACTCATGAGTTAAATCCCCAACTGACACATACGTGCAAATGCATATCCCTTGTTAGGACTGATTCCAATGTCTTTTTTGCATAATGTAAGAACACATTTTTATTTTCGTTTTTTTTACATGAATAAACTGTATTTTATTCTTTAGGCCATCACACAGTAACACTACAAAATATAAAGGAATAGTTCAACCCACTGTCAGGCCAACCGAGATGTAGATTTGGATAATTTTAGCATGGCATCACTTGCTTACCAATGGAGTCTCTGCATTGAATGGGTGCTGTCAGAATGAGAGTCCAAACAGCAGAGAACAACATTACAATAATCCACAAGTAATCCACATGACTTCAGTCCATCAATTAAAGTCTTGTGAAGCAAATCTGTGTAAAACAATTGTGTTTGTAAGAAAATTTGATGTTTATCTGCTTACCCCCAGTGCATCCAAGATGTAGGTGAGTTTGTTTCTTCAGTAGAACACAAATGGAATTTTTTTAACTCAAACCATTGCAAGTCTGTCAGTCATATAATGGCAGACAATGGGCTCCATGTCAAAAAACAAACACAAATTAAAACCAAATTAAACTCGTGACAATACATTGAGGTCCTAAGACACAAAACAACCAGTCTGTGCAAGAAACTGAACAGTATTTATATACTTTTTATATACTTTTTTTTTTTTTTTTACCTCGGATCCACTATCCCTTTAAGATGTTTCAAAGGATTAGTTCACTTTAGAATTGAAATTTATCCTATGTCTTAATTTCTTCAGTCGAAAATAAATCAATGTTTTTGAGGAAAACATTCCAGGATGTATCTTCATATAGTGGACTTCAATGGTGGCCAGTGGGTTGAAGGTCCAAATTGCAGTTTCAATGTAGCTTCAAAGGGCTCTACACGATCTCAGCCGGGGATAAGGGTCTTATCTAAAGAAACGTTCAGTCATTTTCTAAATAAAAGGTAAATTATTATACTTTTTAACCACAAATGTTCATCTTGCACTAGCTCTGCGCCCATGACCTTATGCATTACGTAGTCACATTTTTACACTCTTAAAAATAAAGGTGCTTCACGGTGCCATAGAAGAACCTTTTTGTCTAAATGGTTTCATAAAAAACCTTTAACATCCAAAGAACCTTTCTGTTTCACAAAAGTTTTTTTTTTTGTGCCAAATAAGGTTCTTCAGATAATAAAAAGGTAAATGGGTCTTTAAAGAACCTTTGACTAAATGGTTCTTCTATGGCATCGCTTGAAGAACCTTTTGAAGCACCTTTATTTTTAAGAGTGAACCGTTTTTGAACTAAAATACATAGATGAAGAACCAACCACGTGTTATGTTCCCAACGTGATTATGTAATGTGTGAAATCATAGACACCGCATCCCAGAGCTAGTGAAAGATGAGCATTTGTGGTTATGTATAATAATAAGTGTATTATTTTTTCTTTATTGTTTTTAGAAAATGACTGATTGTTTTTGCTAGACAAGACCCTTATTCCTCAGCTAGGATCAAGTTTGAAGCTGCAATTTAGACCTTCAACCAGTTGATCCCCCTTAAAGTCCACTATATAGAGAAAAATCCTGGAATGTTTTCCTCAGAAACCTTAATTTATTTTCGACTGAAGAAAGAAAGACATAAACATTTTGAATGACATATTGGTGAGTAAATTATAAGCAAATTTAAATCCAGAAATTAACTTTAAATTGTAACTTCCAGCTATACAAATCTTCTAACCATAATATTGGTCTCCATTTTGGACTTTCATTCTGACGGCACCCATTTACTGCAGAGGATCCGCTGGTGAGCAAATTATGTCAAGCTAAATTTCTCTGCAAACTCATCTACATCTTGGATAGTTTAAGGCAGGGGTCCCCAAACTAAGGCTCGCGGGCCGAATGCGGCCCGCCCCCACATTTGGACTGGCCCTCTGCACAATGCCAGAGACATATTTTGAAAATAAAAAATGAAAAATTTTAAATATATGTTTCACTTATATCATATCGGTATTTGATAATAAAGGTTGGCTTTCAAACTAAAATGTCCCTTAATTAGTATCATGGTAGAATGGTACATTCAACATAATGTGTCATCGCAATCGAACAGGTGATGCGCGAGCCAGCTAGGAAATTCAGAACGATGACAAAATGACTCAATAGCATTTGAGGTGAAACTAGCACTGCTTGGGGGACAGGTGCAAAAGCAAAACTTCACTCATCTCCCAGTTACCCAAAGTTTTTCAGCTGAGAAACCAGTGGCCCCATTCCCAGTTGAAAAGTCTGTGGAAGCGCTGAAAATGATGAAGGCAGAGTTTGACGTGTGATTCAAAAAACAGTGGATTCTTGAATCGATTTTGCTTGACAAGCCTCTCAAGGCTGCGGTTCTCTCAGTTGGTTGTACATCTTTTTCTTCCACACTTTTCCCTTCAACTCAACTTTCTGTTATCATGCTTGGATACAGCACTCTGTGAACAGCCAGCTTCTTTGGCAATGGATGTTTGTGGCTTACCCTCCTTGTGAAGGGTGTTAATGATTGTCTTCTGTCAGATCAGCAGTCTTCCCCATGAATGTGTAGCCTATAGTGAACCAAACTGAGAGACCATTTTGACGACTCAGGAAAACTTTGCAGGTGTTTTGAGTTGATAATCTGATTAGCATGTCACCATATTCTAATTTGTTGAGAATTTGTTGTTTTTGTTAATTGTGAGCCAAATCATCACAATTAAAAGAACCAAAGACTTAAATTACTTTAGTCTGTGTGCACTGAATTTATTTAATACACACGTTTCACAATTTGAGTTGAATTACTGAAATAAATGAACTTTTCCATGACATTCAATTTATTGAGATGCACCTGTATATCTTTTGAAAAGAAATGATAATTTGTCTGTGTGGTGCATAACAAAATAAACTATTCTAGCATTAAAAGGTAGAACAAATACAGCTATAATCATAATAAAATAATAATAATAATACTAGTAGTCAGACCGGCCCATGGTATTTTCTTTTATAAACCAACCGGCCCCCCATTAAAGAAAAGAAAATTATGTGGCCCTCTCAGAAAAAAGTTTGGGGACCCCTGGTCTAAGGCAGTGGTTCCCAACCACGTTCCTGAAGGCCCCCCAACACTACACATTTTGCATCTCTCCTTTGTCTTTCACACCCATTTAAGGTCTTGGAGTCTCTACTAATGAAATGATGATCTGAATCAGGTGTGTTTGACTAAGGAGACATGGCAAACATGCAGTGTTGGGGAGCCTCCAGGAACGTAGTTGGGAACCACTGGTCTAAGGATTAGTCTATTTTTATTTTTTTAGTTGACCTACTACTTTAAATGAGCTACACAGTAATTTGAGGGGTTCATTTATATTTGGAACTTGTTTGCTTTATAAAGAAAGCCATACAATGTCAAAATACATGTTACGTAATAACATAAACCCATAGTGCCACTGTGCACTGGTGTAGAAGCTTTTGCGTTTGTCCATGCTCAGCGAGACAGACGGAGAGGGGGAGATGCCTTAGGCTGGCCACTGGCCATGTCCACAGTTTATGTAAAAACGAGCCACCTCTGCCTGACCGGAGCACTGAAAATCCATCCTGGGAACACTTTGATTGGTCAGGAGTGTGACTGTCACCTGACCGCCAGTAGGCAGAGTATAATAAGCAGGTCTGTAAGGAGGTCATCCTGCATTATTTGAGGCCGGTTTAAATAGCTGGGGTAAGAGCAAAATGATAGAGTTGGAGAGAGACAGAAATATATGGCTAGTAAAGATATGGAGAAGCAGAGTGATAAGGAAAGAGGCAATGGAGCTTTAGGAAAGAATGCAGGAGGGTGACAGTGATGTATAGGAAACAGAGCAGAGAGCAGAAACTAGGAAAGATGGCTCTTTTCAGACGTTCTCTTCCTCTATTCACTGCAATGCCGGAGGGGCAGAGTGTGTGGACTACATTCATCCACAATGTCAGTCTTTGTCAGGATTTTATCAACACTCAGGGATCCGGCCCTTACGTCGACCAGTAGAACACGCTCTTCCAAGAGACTCTTGGTATAGATGACCTCATTTCAAACATAAAAGCCTTTTTTATCCTCTTAGACTGTCAAGCCCTATTGGACAAGTGATTCTACTGTTTAATAATAAAAAAAGAACTCATCTGATAAGACTGGCAGTCCTTCATATTTTAAAACCGCCATTCAGACATGTCATTGCTAGGTTCTACCATGAAATGAAAGCTTTTAAAAAAAAGGTTAGAGAAAAGTGTCTTCTGTATCGCATATATCAAAATGAATTTCATAAGTTTCACATTTAGCATGTAAAGGGGTAGTCAGTTGAACAAATACAACAATTGTGGTGCATCCAAAAATAAAGCAGTTAACATGACTAAAATCACTATTACATCAACATTATTATTTTAGAATAAAATTTTAATGGTCAAATCTTAACATTTGAAATTCTTTTTTCATTGTGTTGTTTTTTGTTTTGTTTTGTTTTCCAGTGTAGTGTTTTGTTTTTGTTTTCCAATGCAATGTTTTTGGTTTTGTTCGGTTTTTCAGTGTAGTATTTTGTTTTCCAATGCAGTGTTTTGTTTAGTTTTTTTTTTCTCCAGTGCTGTTTTTTGTTTTGTTTTCCAATGTGGTGTTTTGTTTTTGTTCTCCAATGCCGTGTTTGTTTATCTAATGTGGTGTTTTTGTTGTTGTTTGTTTTGTTTGTTTGTTTTCCAATGATGTGTTTTTTTTTTGGTTATGTTCTCCGATGTGGTGTTTGTTTCTCTAATGTGTTTTTTGTTGTTGTTGTTGTTGTTGTTTGTTTGTTTTCCAATGATGTGTTTTGTTTATGCTTTCCAATGCAGTGTTTTTGTTTTGTTTTCCAATGCAGTGTTTTGTTTTTGTTCTCCAATGTGTTGTGTTGTGTTGCTTTGGTCTGTAATGTGGTGTTTTTTTGTTTGTTTTGTTTGTTTGTTTTCTAATGTGGTGTTTTGTTTTTGTTCTCCAATGCAGTTTTATTTGTTTTTGTTTGTTAGTTTATTTTCAGATGCAATGTTTTTTTTTCGTTCTCCAGTGCAGTGTTTTTTGTTTTGTTTTCCAATGCAGTGTTTTGTTTTTGTTGTCAAATGTGCTGTGTTGTTTTTTTTTTGTTTGTTTTGTTTTATTCTCCAATGTACTCTTTATTTTCAAATGTGGTGTTTTTTTTTTTTTTTTTCTAATGTGGTGTTTAAATTTTTTTGTTCTCCAATCATGTGTTTTTTTTCTCCAGTGCATTGTTTTTTTGTTTTGTTTTCCAATGCAGTGTTTTGTTTTTGTTATCCAATGCAGTGTTTTTTGTTTGTTTGTTTGTTTTGTTTTGTTCTTTTTTGCTTTGTTTTCCAACACAGTGCTTTGTTTTTTCACTGAATTTTAGACCCCACTTGGATTATCATCCAGAAGAAACAATGACCCAGACTGTTTGTGTTTTCTATTTTTTATTTTTTCGTTTACAATTCTGTTTTTGTGTTTTCTAGTGCTGTGTTTTGTTTTGATTTTGTTCTCCAGAGCTGTGCAGTTCTCCAGTGTGGTGTTTTTTTTCTTGTTTGTTTGTTTGTTTGTTTTTTTCCAATGTGGTATTTTGTTTTGTTTTTGTTCTCCACTGTGGTTTTGTTTTGTTTTTACAATGCACTCAATGAATTTTAGACTTTACTCGGAATAATCATCCAGATAGGAACAATGACATGTCTCCAATCTATCATTACCAGACTTGAATATAAAAGATTGCAAGCAAAAACTAGAGTTCACCAAGATTAGATTGCAACAACACTCAACTGATAGGATATTTTGTCCCTCAACATTGCATCTCAAGTGGAAAGCAAAGTTTCCTGCAATACTGAAGGAAAATAAATGCACACAGGCTTCTGCTTTTGAATGATCTGCCTTTGTATATGAAGAAAAGTAAAAATATTGCTCTGCAATTTTGCCGTAAGTGAAAAGTACCCAGAGAAATCAGACATGAGGTGGCAGCATCCTTTATTCATACAGGCTTGATGAGAGAATGAATTCTATTATAAATTCTATTACGACAGCAGGTGGTAGAACATAAATGACGGGGAAGAGACAAAAGAAAGAAAGGAAAAAACAAGATGCATTTAGATATGCTTGGATTGTACTACATTGATTCAAGCAAATTAGTTATTTTCCCTGCAAGGAGAAAGCGGGATGACTGTGAAGGTCAAGATGCGTTTTTTTATATAGTTTGAATTATAAATAACACACACCCATGTACACACATCTATATGATGCCATTTGATGTCTTTGGGCTTTATAATGTATAGGCCTGGATTTTGACAGATGAATGACTAACATGCATGTGGTTGGTATTAGCATACACATTCTCTCTCCATCTCTCTCTTTCACAGTTCTTTCCTCTTCCACTACATGACATAAAAGCCAAATAACTCCCTTTCTATCACCAGAGAGTCTGTCTGAGAGATGACACTTTAGCAGGAATGAAATCCAATGAGAAAATGCTCAGCCAGCAAGAGAGCTGGTGGTGCTCTTAAAAGTTCAGATTATATTTTTTCCACTGTACGTTTGGGTCTCCAAACCTGCCTTCTTTCCTGTACATGTGAGCTGGTCAGAAACCTACATGAACTGCTCCACTGGTTTATGCCTTATATCTTTTAGTTATTACACCCAGGACTAACAGTGTCTATGTCAGGGCCCACAGCTGTCTCTATGTAGGAGAAACTGGCAGGTGAAGGGCAACCCAGCAACCCACCTCTACAGTATCTGTAGTGGAGTCATGACAGTATACTGCAAAAAAAAAAAAAAAAAAAAGTAAATACAGTACACTGTAAAAAATAAAAAAATACAGTTTTAACTTAAATGTAAAAAAAAACATATTTCATTAACTGACATAGCGGTAATATACCAACCTGTTGAAGTTCTGCAATCCTTTACTACCAATACACTGATAACCACCAAAAGCAGTTGGTGAGAAAGTTATATAATGAACCAACGCTCATTAAAAGCAGCTTTTCCACAAGCTGAGAAGGGAAATACTAACGTATATATAGAAGATGCGCTGATAACAAAAACACTAAAAAGAAACAGTTATTTCATTGAAAAAAAAAAATTAAATAAAGCGAATCAAATGTGAAATGTTATGCATAGAATGTTTTGGGAATGCCAATTTATGTAATTTATGTTTTATTTTTCACTGTAAATTATATGTTCTGTTTTATTGTATTTTACTGTGAAATTAGATTAAATGTCCAATACAGTTTTTCACTGTATATAGGTGAACTTACCGTTAACCAATAGCATTTTCATTTTACTATTTTATATACATATATATATATATATATATATATATATATATTATACTGATGAATTTGTGAATTATAAATGTCATTATAATCTTTTTTAGTTTCATATAATTTTAACTTTAATTTTTTTGGACTTTTCTTTAGTTATTTCCAAGATCTTCATACTATTATTTATTTTATGTAAATATATATAAATAAATATGTATTTTTTGTTTAGATATTTTATTTAACACACGCAAAAAAAAAGGAAACAGTAAATATATACACTACTGTTCAAAAGTTTGGGATCAGTAAGATTTTTAAAGGGGTCATCGGGTGCAAAACTAACTTTTACATGTTGTTTGCACATTAATGTGTGTTGGTAGTTTGTGTACACAACCACCCTACAATGATAAAACTCCACCCAGTGGTATTTTTTTAATCTTTAAAAGTAAGACCCCCTTATTAAAATCAGTTCATTCTTATGGTGCGTTCACACTGGCACGTAGCGAGCGGGGCGAAGCGAGCGTTTTCAATTCATTCATATGGAAGTTGCGCGTAAACGGTCGCGTGGTGCATTTTGGGATTGGAAGCGGCGCGGAGAAAGCGTTCAGAGCAGCTGAGAGCGTCAAAAGGTTGGGCATTCCTCAACTTTATGCAAATTTTGAGCGCAAAACGCCGGCGACAACCAATCGCTGTGAAGAGTAGGCAAGGCAAGATTATGACGCGTGTTTCTGAAACTGGTGGATTACTGAGCTGAAATCACATATTATTGAAAAAGTCAAGCAAAAGTAAATGTACTTTGCATGTTTTCATTATATGCTACAGTTTAGTTTTCGAACCGCCGTTAAAAGAAGACAATGGAACATAAATAGGGTGTGAACATTGTTTTTCAGAGGTGTGCTCAGCCCTAAATTAGACACTCCCCAAAGCAGTGGCATTGTAGCGTTGCTAGCGGCACTGAGCGTGGATTTGACGCTGTAGTGTGAACGCACCGTTACTGTGCGTTCACACCTCCGCCGGTGAGAGCGTCAAAGTGGCCGGAAGTCATTCATTTTCAATGTGAGCCGGCGGCGAGAAGTGGCGAGAGCGGCGCGGTGCGGCGCGTTTTGGGCGGTGTGGGCGTCGGGGAGAGTTGAAGTCAGGTCAACTTTATGGTAATGAGCTATGACACGGCTCGGCGGCAACCAATCGGAATGTAGAAGTTCACCGCTGAGAGGTTTCCAAAGAACGCAGTCGTGTAAACTTGGTTCCAGCCACATTAGTTCCCAAGGAAAATGGAGAAGTTAATTATTGCTGTGGCGGGTTTCCCCATAATCTACGATGTGTCCCTGTTTTTAAGTTTGCACTTAACCATGAACACAAAACCCACACTATACAAATGGCTTTTAATTGGTTTATTTCGTTAGCAAACATGTAACTACAATTAAATTCAATGTCTTATTTTCATGTTTAAAATATTTAATGAGGTTAACTAACTTACACCCTACTTGTTGTCACTCTGCACAAGATCAAAATGCTTGTTTGCTTTGCGGCCGCTTTAAATACAAGACCAAGCGTTCGATCGTCAGAGCGTCAAGGAATCTTTCTACAGCCTTGCTTGCAAGGCGGCCAGAGCGAATTTTGACGCTCTCACCGGCGGCGGTGTGAACGCACAGTTCGCTTCTTGTCGTTGTGACGAAATACATTTGATTGACATGAGCGCCTTACCTTAGCCCCGCCCTCACCGAGCTGAAACTGTCTGAATAAGATCCTCACTGTGTCGACTCAGGTACAGAGGAAGACTCTAATTGAGCGATTGAGGTGTTCTGTTGTTGGATGTAATAATGAACAGAGCAGTAGTCATTTACTACCGACATCTGAGCCGCTGAAGACGCAGAGGTTTAACGTTACTTTCGTTTTTAAATGGAAAGCGCCAATCCCGATCTACATTGCATCTATCTTTGTGTGAATCGTTCCTGATGCAGCTTCACCCACAGTAGAAGCGAGTATAAGGGTTTTTTTTTATGCATCTTTGCAAATGGCCTTTCTTAATAATGTGCTTGTTTGCAGGTTTCGCTGATAGACACGGCTAAATGCAGCTAAACACGGCTAAAGTAAACATAATCCTAGAGAGGGGCGGGGCGAACAGAGCTTGTGGCATTTAAAGGGGCCATGTCCTAAAATGAGCTGATTTTGACAAGGTAAAAGGGTGTTTTTTTACACTACTACTGAGAATTTTTAATCAAAGTACATTAGAGACTTTTCATTAAGACCCTAAAGAATCACATGAACTTATGGAAAATGGGCATCTGATGACCCCTTTAATGTTTTTTCAAAGAAGTCTCTTGAACAGTATAGTGTATATTGTTACACAAGATTTATATTTTAAATGAATGCTGTTCTTTTTTAACGTTTTAAAAAAGTATCACAGGATTAAAAATAAATAAATAAAAAGCTGTTTCCAACATTGACAATAAATCACATATTAGAATGATTTTTGAAATTCAGCTTTGCATCACATAAATAAATTATATTTTAAAGTATATTAAAATACCATTAACCATTATTTTAAATTCCAATAATATTGTTTTTCTGTATTTTTGATCAAATAAATGCAACCTTGATGAGCGTTCTTTTAAAAAAAGAAACAAAGTTAAAATCTTACAGATCACAAACTTTCCTGTGATGGCAAAGCTAGATTTTCAGCTTTTACTCCAGTCTTCAGTGTCACATGATCCTTCAGAAATCATTTTAATATGCTAATTTGATAAACATGTCTTATTAATATTCATTCATATTCCTGCTTCTTATTTTTGTAGAAACCACGATACAATTATTTCAGAACATTTTTTCTGTTATAAATGTTTTTGCTACTTTATCAATTTAATGTGTAAATATAAAAGTATGAATTTCATTTAAAAACTTGCTGACCCCAAACTTTTTAATACTTATATTATTCTGTAAACAGTTTGTCCTTTTTTCAGCATGCCTTTGCATATCATTCTGGAAGGTTATTTAGAACGTATTTATAGAAAAGAAAAGTAAACTCTTAGATTTAACTCGAATTGTTTAGGTTTGTATTTGGCAGAAATAACTTATTGTAGGCATTTCTTATAATTGTCACAATCTCAGTAGGAGAAACCTTGCCCATTCCTCCATGTTCACTCCTCCATCCTTTAACTTTAAAATTCTCAAGCATACTTTTCTATGGCAAGTTTGCTGTTCATGGGAGTTTTTAGTGTGGTTTACTAAGCTTTTAATAGCACTATTATAAATGCTTTTTTAAAACAACAACAACAACCCTTTTTAAAGTTTTAAGTGATATTATGTGTTTACATGCTGTGTTACAAATGACTATTTCCTTACTTTCTTTACTTTACTTTGTTCCCAGCAGTGTTCGTCCTCCCATAGAATTATGCAGATTTGTGAGTCTGCCCAATTGGTCAAGCATTTTTCCTTGTGACTATTCAAAATGTATTTGTTCCTCTCTATCATCCGCATTTGTTCTATTGTCCCGCTACCTAGCTCAGGAGGGGGTTGGGGCAGGTCGATTCCTCTGTTGCTGTTGGGTCTTGTTGCCTGCTGAGATATCAATAGATTTTCGACCATGGGAGAGTGTTGTTGAACAGCGCTGGCAAACTGTCTCGGCTTTTAAAACAGAAGTCCTTCTTGCTGACAGCCACTTTACAAGTGTGTGTGCAGCCGCACTACCTGCTGCTATCAAACGGATATTGAACTGAGCCTATTCATGCGGTACTCTTATTTATATGTTTCCGTTAATAGCACTGATAAAGGACATTAGTATCTTGGACTGAAATCAATTTTTTTTTTGGTCGTCATCAAAGCCACAGTACACATTGTGTTTCACAAAGGGAATATCTTGATGAAGTGGATTTGTTTTCCAAGCAGAATGCTTTATTTGAAAATCTTTGATGGCCAGGCTTTATGAGCAAATAAACACTGTGTATTTGGTTGTTAGCATGATTGTGTGTATGTGAGCAAGAGTGATGTCAAGGCTAATGAGTGGGGGTGTGTTACGAATATATATCAGCACTCATGCTTGAGAAAGGAATTTAAACTAGCCTGTTAATCAGTGTCATGAAGAAGAGAGCAGGAAGCGGATGAGGAAAGATGATGGCCGGACATAGAGACACACACACCTGCACACAGTCAAATTATTAATTGATGCCATTTAGGGTTCAAAAGTCATAAATACTACTTTTCTTTTTTTCTTTTTCTTTTTTTCTGTCAATCACTAATATGCACACATCATAAAACTAAAATTATTCAGAATTTCTGGAAACATTTGCATCACTGTTTGCAAATATATCACACATGGCCAAGCAAGCCCAAGGCTACAATTACACCCCATTTGGATGTGGTCTTGGCAGTGTAAATGCTTGGAATCGCCTGGAATAAATGAGTTAAAGGGTAAAATGGACAATTTCCTCTCACTATGCGAGGATGTAACCAATGTATTATTTTAAATTCTTTATAAAAAATATCCCTGCAGGAATAGAATTTTAGAGAAAAACCTACAGGCTAGTGTAAAGGAATAGTGCTGAGTTGAGTTGCTGTCCAAGGTGCTGAAACAGCGCTTTGTGAATGATGATCTTCTGGCTCTGTCCAAATGCTGATCAAACTAACATTGCACTCCACCAAATGACCATTGGAGTTTTAGTCAGTGTAATTTCAAAGTTTCAATGTAGTTGTATCTGAGCCTGTAACAATATCAAACCTTCACTACATGATTATCATATGTTGAAGCCAAAAATTAAGTACTTGTAATTAGAATGAATTACATTTTAAAATACTTGTAATCAGACTACAGTTACATATACTATATATATATATATATTATATATATATAATATATATATATATATATATATATATATATATATATATATATATATCGCTCTCGAGCGCTCTCACCACGGCCAGATCTTCTGGAATTTACCGCTGGCTCTGATGTCTCTGTAGTGGTTACACATGACATGTAATTCGTAATCTAACGGGCAGTATTTGGTCTCACTCATTAATCTATTATTTGTTCCAGAGAAGAAGATAGTTCATGTAGCATGTTTATGTAAATACAATGCTGAATGCTGCCTTTACTCTTGACTGAATTGCCTAACTTTTTAATGCCTGTTTTTGTTGTTGTTGTTTATTAAATATTATTACTCAATAAATACAAATGTAAATAAATTATGTTTTAAATAATGTATTTAAAAATAGTACTTAGTATTGAGTAACGTGCGTGTATTCGTGATGGTGATTTTAGTTAACGTTACATTGTTCGGCCTTTAGATGGCGACAAGAGACCGTGTTATGAGTGAGCAGTTAATAGTGACTTTGGGACTTTTAAACTGAAGTTAAGCGGAAGTTATTTTTAGCTTTACAACAGCTTGCTACAGCGAATAAATGCACTGAGCAGCAAAATCACCCTTGATAGATGAACTTAACGCTTTCTTCAGTAAACATTCAAACTAATGTCATATCATCATGAATATGAACAATGAATGCTCTATCAGATGCAGGTACGTTAACCACTCGCTCAGTCTATCTCTCTCTCATAATACTCAAGCATGATACAGTGAGGTTTTAATACAGTAATACAATAGGCTTTCAATGAAGCAACTCAACATTCCTTCGTTACTAGGGGTGGCACGGTTCACAAAACCCACGGTTCGGTTCGTATCACGGTTTTAGGTCACGGTTTTCGGTTCTGTACGGTTCTTTTTTTTTTTTTTTTTTTTTATCTTTAACACTCCAGAAATTTACTTTGGCATATGATATGTAGCTTAATTATCCACAATTTAGGATACATTATTAAAAAAAAAAATGTTATATCATGTAAACATTCACAAACTGAATTGGACTTGACTTTAAGCACATTATTGGGACCATCTCTGAGGAAAGCTAGGGGAGATTTTGATACAGCAAGAGAGAAGACATTGATGACATGCTTTTCATTTATTTGGCAAAAACAGGAGAATGTGTATTGCTATCTCTACAGGAATTCATGTGCCTTTTTAGCACATAAAGATTGAACTGAAGAATTAACTTGCATTTATCAAACTGCCAACTTCAGTGTAGCTCTTACAAAAATTGTATCTTTTAAAAGAAAAAGAGAGGAAATCTTTAAGCTCTGTCCTTTAAACAAGTGATTGGTTGGTTCATGTCACATGACCTGCCGTGCGTTTGCGAAAAGTCGAGATGTTTCAAAGTCCCTTTAAGGGTATTCTGTCTTTGGATGTTTTTATCTCGATGCGGCGTGGCATGGAGGCAATCAGCCTGTGGCACTGCTGAGGTGTTATGGAGGCCCAGGATGCTTCGATAGCGGCCTTAAGCTCATCCAGAGTGTTGGGTCTTGTGTCTCTCAACTTTCTCTTCACAATATCCCACATATTCTCTATGGGGTTCAGGTCAGGAGAGTTGGCAGGCCAATTGAGCACAGTAATACCATGGTCAGTAAACCATTTACCAGTGGTTTTGGCACTGTGAGCAGGTGCCAGGTCGTGCTGAAAAATGAAATCTTCATCTCCATAAAGCTTTTCAGCAGATGGAAGCATGAAGTGCTCCAAAATCTCCTGATAGCTAGCTGCATTGACCCTGCCCTTGATAAAACACAGTGGACCAACACCAGCAGCTGACATGGCACCCCAGACCATCACTGACTGTGGGTACATAGAAGGCAGCATAGATGTATTTCTCCCACAATCAAAAAAAAAAAAAAAAAAAAAAAAAAAAAAAAAAAAATAAAGATGGCGTAAATTGTGATTGGTAGTCAGTTTGTGTGTAAATGTATGTTTCTGACCAACTTTTAGCACTTTTTATGTTATTTCTAGGGAGAAATCAGTGTTATAGTAATTAAATATTTGCTCACTTATCACCAATGCTCGTTATATGTTGCTGTAGATCATTAAACCATTACACTGCCTCCAAAGCCTGTCTGAAATCAGTTTTGTGAGGTGCCTTTGTGCAAAAACGATGCCTGCAAAGTCATTGCCAGATAAGGCAGCGAGGCAACAAGTCAGCTGCCTAGGTTTTTGGATTCAACCTATCTCTTAGGTGTTTTCAATCAACGGGATGACTATCAGGTGTCAGTGCATGCCCTGTTTTATTTCGAAGAACAGGGATCTCTCAAAGTCAGATAATGTTTGTGGAAATGTATCATGGCACAAACAAAAGAGATCTCAGAGGACCTCAGAAAAAGAGTTGTTGTTGCTCATCAGTCTAGAAAATGTTAGAAAACTCTAAATAGTTTGGACTCAACAAATCCACAGTCATACAGATTGTGTACAAATGGAGAACATTCAAAACCACTTTTACCCTCCCAGGAGTGGTCGACCAACAAAGGTCACTCTACAAACAAGACTTGTAAAAGTCTGTGAGGTTGCAAAGGAACCCAGGGTAACTTCTAAGCAATTAAAGACCTTTCTCACATTGGCGAATGTTAATGTTTATGAGTCCACCATCAGGAGAACACCAAACAACCACTGTGTGCATGGCAAAGCTGCAAGGAGAAAGACACTGCTCTCCAAAAAGAACATTACTGCCCATCTGCAGTATGTGGAAAACCAGAGGGCTATTGGAGAAGTGTTTTGTGGACAGATGAGACCAAAATAGAACTTTTTTGGTTTAAATGAGAAGCATTATGTTTGGAGAACATCTGTGATACATGGTGGTGGTAATATCATGGTTTGGGCCTGTGTTGCTGCATCAGGGCCAGGACGGCTTGCTATCATTGATGGAACAATTCTGAATTATACCAGCAAATTCTAAAGGAAAATGTCAGGACATCTGTCCAAGAACTGAATTTCAAGAGAAAGTGGATCATACAGCAAGACAATGCAAGACAAAAGTTAAAGACGGACAAAACAGATTTTACGTCCGAACAGATTGCATTATTTTATGTATAATCATTTTACTGTATTAATTTTCATGAATCATAGTTTTCATTGTTGTGATTATTATTTTAAATTTTTATGATTTTTATGCTATTATAATTTTAATTCCTTCTATGTGCAGCACTTTGAATTACAATTGTGTATGAAATGTGCTATATAAATAAACTTGCCTTGCCAAAGTTAATGCTTTGGAATGACCAAGCCAAAGTCTGAAACTTTAACCAATTGTAATGTTGTGAAAGGAGCTGAAGCTGAAGTTCTGTACGGAGGAATGGGCTAAAATTCCTACTTAAACTCTGCAGGACACCGGCCCTCCAGGGCTGAGTTTGGGTACCCCTGATTTAGACCAATAGATCATTTTGTG
>NC_133366.1:25673621-25695905 GCF_049309525.1 Garra rufa | reverse complement strand
CTGACAAAACAGAGTTTTTAGCTTTATTTTATATTAATCACCAATAGATTAGCTGCCAAAACATCATGTGTTTTTAACCTATTGGTTATTAATGTAAAATAAACGATAAAAAGAAGCCTGTTTTGTAAGTGCGGTCATGGTACCAAAATAAAATAATAAGTGAAGAGCGCTGTTCAAACGGCTTTGTTTTATATAATATTTTTCAAAATATAAAATTACCTGAATTAAAAAAAAAAAAAAAAAACGAGTTTTGGAGAGGAGAAGGTAAAAAGCAATACAAAACAAATAATGTACAGGTTATGTTGCCATTCCTTTGCTCTCAAACTAAATGCAATGTAATAATAGGCCTTTATTAATGTTATTATTAAATGTGCAGCATGTATCCAACTCTGGGTGAAAAGCTTATCATAATCACAAATCCGTGAGAGCAGTTTACAAACTGTGGGAACGGATTGCGAAAGCATGCGCACGGATTATGAATTTGTGGGTACGGATCCAAAATCCGAGGGTACGGTTTACAAAATCTGAGCGCACGGATTGGAAATTTGTGGGCACGGTTTGTTAATCCGTGGGCACGAATTGTTAAACTGAGGGAACAGTTTAAGAATTCGTGAGAACGGTTTATAAACTGAGGGAACGAATTGCAAAACCGTCCCCACGGATTAATTATTTTTTCTTCTACAGGTGACGTAAGGGGCTCCGTACTCTCTCATAATACTCAAGCATGATACAGTGAGGTTTTAATACAGTAATAGGCTACAATAGCCTTTCAATGAAGCAACTCAACATTCCTTCGTTACTAGGGGTGGCACGGTTCACAAAACCCACGGTTCGGTTCGTATCACGGTTTTAGGTCACGGTTTTCGGTTCTGTACGGTTTTTTTTTTTTTTTTTTTTTTTTTTAACACTCCAGAAATTTACTTTGGCATATGATATGTAGCTTAATTATCCACAATTTAGGATACATTATTATAAAAAAAAAAAAAATGTTATATCATGTAAACATTCACAAACTGAATTGGACTTGACTTTAAGCACATTATTGGGACCATCTCTGAGGAAAGCTAGGGGAGATTTTGATACAGCAAGAGAGAAGACATTGATGACATGCTTTTCATTTATTTGGCAAAAACAGGAGAATGTGTATTGCTATCTCTACAGGAATTCATGTGCCTTTTTAGCACATAAAGATTGAACTGAAGAATTAACTTTTAATTTATCAAACTGCCAACTTCAGTGTAGCTCTTACAAAAATTGTATCTTTTAAAAGAGAAAGAGAGGAAATCTTTAAGCTCTGTCCTTTAAACAAGTGATTGGTTGGTTCATGTCACATGACCTGCGGTGCGTTTGCGAAAAGTCGAGATGTTTCAAAGTCCCTTTAAGGGTATTCTGTCTTTGGATATTTTTATCTCGATGCGGCGTGGACGCGCCTGCAAAAAACGAGCGTGTCGCACCCATTATGAGCGCGCATACCGCGCGTCTCCATTTGAAATAACGAACTTGAGCGCGCAAAAGATGCTACATGTGAACGGCCCCTTATACGATGCTGGCGCATCCTCCAACTCAGGGCAGCCTTCCTTATCTCTCCCACTTGCCATTTCTACACGTGACGTAACCTGCAGCACTCCACTTTTACTGTCTGTATGTCCACACACACCTCTTATTTTCCGCAAAAAGGACACTCACTACGTGCACGAGGCTTCATTGTGCAACCGTTGAACCGTTTGAGACACACGTCCAAACGGAGACAAGCGAACCGAACGGTTCGGTTGTTTTTTCATGTACTGTGCCACCCCTATTCGTTACTAGTTCTAAAGTGACCTTTTGAAATTAGTAACGAAGAAGCTTATGCTCAGCTGACCAACCGTCAAACTTTGGTTTGAATTCGTGGCAGAAGGAATAGTTCGCACAAAAGAGGGCTTTTAAAGACACTCCGTTGTTATTTTGTTTATGTATTTACACACTTGTGCCGTCGAACTGTTGTATAAATATTTGCGGCCCCTACGGCGAATCACAACCGTGCCGATATACAGCCATATCTCAAGTCTACTCGTGTGATATTGCTCATATATATATTCAGAAAGTCTTTCAGTTTTGTGGACATTCACTCAAAGACAGTGTTGGGAAGGTTACTTTGGAAATGTAATAGGTTACAGATTACAAGTTACTTGATTTAAAATGTAATAAGTAGTGTAACTTTTCAATTACTTTATAAAAGCAATGTAACTTATTACTTTTAATTACTTTTTGATTACTTTTCTAAATTTCGAATATTTTCAACTGTTGTGTCATTTTGAAACATTTAAACCAGGCAGAGTTAATCTTACAGTAGCACTCAACATTGATTATTGTCAGACATTCAAAATCCTTCATTACTTGAATTACGTAAGGGATAATATGCATCTTTATTTCGCGGTAACAACTGGCTACATCATCAACAACATTATCCCACTTATTACACAACTGCTTCATAGATTATTTAAATGTTTAGGTCAAAATTATTAGACACGAATCACTGATCTGAGTTGAAATATTTGAAAGCAAAGCTTCCATGAAGAAATCAGTTACTAGCAAACGGCAAGTTCAAATTAGACATTTTAGGTATACAGTGCAGTCTTACCAGTTTTCTTACACAACATTTCACCACATAAATAATTAAGGAAGTAGTACTAGTTTGTTAGTTATCTTATAATCCATTACAGTGTACAAAAAAAAAATATAATAGGATCACCGTGAGCACAGTTGCACTGTATGTCATAACAATATCATAACATAAATAACATCATAAGAAATAGTTTAATAGCTGTGATACTGGGTTTGAAATTAAATGTTTGCATAGTCATGACAGGAAACACAAGCATCTAACAATGCCTTGGAAAAAACAATCTTAAAAAATTAAGTTAATTTCTAAACCCAAATAGGAAATAAAACAATAATCGAATAAGCATGTGTCCTATTCTGTGTTCTAAACTCCTGAAACATTGGTGTCTCAATTTAGAGCAGTCAATTTAATTGCAATTTATGAAATAAGTCAATTAGATCTGTAAGTGGGGGTGAGTGTGTGAAAAAAATGCAGATGTAATCCCCTTTGTAATTGCTGGCATTTTTCAGAAGTAACTGTAATGTAATTACACATGTTTTCTCAGTAACTGTAACTAATTACAATTACATTTATTTTGTAATTAAATTATGTAATTCCGTTACATGTAACTACAGGGAGTGCAGAATTATTAGGGAAGTTGTATTTTTGAGGATTAATTTTATTATTGAACAACAACCATGTTCTCAATTAACCCAAAAAACTCATTAATATCAAAGCTGAATATTTTTGGAAGTAGTTTTTAGTTTGTTTTTAGTTTTAGCTATTTTAGTAGGATATCTGTGTGTGCAGGTGACTATTACTGTGCATAATTATTAGGCAACTTAACAAAAAACAAATATATACCCATTTCAATTATTTATTTTCACCAGTGAAACCAATATAACATCTCAACATTCACAAATATACATTTCTGACATTCAAAAACAAATAAGTGACCAATATAGCTACCTTTCTTTGCAAGGACACTCAAAAGCCTGCCATCCATGGATTCTGACAGTGTTTTGATCTGTTCACTGTCAACATTGCGTGCAGCAGCAACCACAGCCTCCCAGAGACTGTTCAGAGAGGTGTACTGTTTTCCCTCCTTGTAAATCTCACATTTGATGATGGACCACAGGTTCTCTATGGGGTTCAGATCAGGTGAACAAGGAGGCCATGTCATTAGTTTTTCTTCTTTTAGACCCTTTCTTGCCAGCCACGCTGTGGAGTACTTGGACGCGTGTGATGGAGCATTGTCCTGCATGAAAATCATGTTTTTCTTGAAGGATGCAGACTTCTTCCTGTACCACTGCTTGAAGAAGGTGTCTTCCAGAAACTGGCAGTAGGACTGGGAGTTGAGCTTGACCCCATCCTCAACCCGAAAAGGCCCCACAAGCTCATCTTTGATGATACCAGCCCAAACCAGTACTCCACCTCCACCTTGCTGGTGTCTCAGTCGGACTGGAGCTCTCTGCCCTTTACCGATCCAGCCACGAGCCCATCAAGACTCACTCTCATTTCATCAGTCCATAAAACCTTAGAAAAATCAGTCTTCAGATATTTCTTGGCCCAGTCTTGACGTTTCAGCTTGTGTGTCTTGTTCAGTGGTGGTCATTTTTCAGCCTTTCTTACCTTGGCCATGTCTCTGAGTATTGCACACCTTGTGCTTTTGGGCACTCCAGTGATGTTGCAGCTCTGAAATATGGCAAAACTGGTGGCAAGTGGCATCTTGGCAGCTGCACACTTGACTTTTCTCAGTTCATGGGCAGTTATTTTGCGCCTTGGTTTTTCCACACGCTTCTTGCGACCCTGTTGACTATTTTGAATGAAACACTTGGTTGTTCGATGATCACACTTCAGAAGCTTGGCAATTTTAAGAGTGCTGTATCCCTCTGCAAGATATCTCACTATTTTTGACTTTTCGGAGCCTGTCAAGTCCTTCTTTTGACCCATTTTGCCAAAGGAAAGGAAGTTGCCTAATAATTATGCACACCTGATATAGGGTGTAGATGTCATTAGACCACACCCCTTCTCATTACAGAGATGCACATCACCTAATATGCTTAATTGGTAGTAGGCTTTCGAGCCTATACAGCTTGGAGTAAGACAACATGCATAAAGAGGATGATGTGGTCAAAATACTCATTTGCCTAATAATTCTGCACTCCCTGTAGTTACTGCCCAACACTGCTCAAAGACCTGTCATTAGTCAGGTGGCAACACAGCATTTGACCACTGGATTTACAAAAATCATTCCAGGTTTAAGAAGTGTTTCAATATTGCATGAACTTCTGATGAATACTTACATCTCTTATTTGAATTATCACTCTGTAGGTTATTTAATAATGTATTACTATGTCTTCAGAAAGCTTTTGTCTTTCAAACACATTAAAATGCACAAATTTGTGAATTTACAAACTTTTTTTTCTCATCTCCTTGTTCACCTAATATATTTACTTGAAGTACCCCTGAGATTTTAAAATAAAGTATCATATTTGCATGTTCATGGTTACTGTATGTAAGGTTGGTTATGATCACATGGCATGCAGATAAACAAATCATTTATTTATTTATTTTTGATTGATTTTATAATGACATTTTAATTTACCAATTGTATGATTTAATTAATTATTAGCTTTTCGTTCAACTCATAAACCCCCTGCAGTTTGTTCACAAACCCCCATTTGGAAGACCTTGGCATAATATAATGTTTAATGCACTTCATGTTGTTAATAACAATGAAAGGAATATATTTTTTAATCTTTTTTTATATCAATATGGTATCTAAATAAATGCAATAAACGAGATAGGTCAAAAGTAATCTAAAAGTAGTCTGATTACGTTGCCTAAAATGTATAATGTAATGAATTATGTTACTAACTACAAGTTTTATCACATAATTTGGAATTAGCAACGGATTACAATTTGCAAATAATCTCTGAATGATACACAATTTTTTCACAATTTCCCAAAAAAAAAAAAAAGTCCCATACTGGCAAACAATTTTTTCTTGGGTGTGGATATATTGTCTTGGTTTCGTTAGTCATCTTCTCAGAGTTGATTTTGTGGCATTTGATTTGTAGATACACACTGTGTCTTCCTCTTTTTTCCCCCACTTTATTATGGTTGGCAACCAGCACCACCTATGTTGGATTCATCTGGTCGGTTTTTGAAGGCAGCATAGATGTATTTCTCCCACAATCAAAAAAATAAAAAAATAAAAAAATCACAAAGATGGCGTAAATTGTGATTGGTAGTCAGTTTGTGTGTAAATGTATGTTTCTGACCAACTTTTAGCACTTTTTATGTTATTTCTAGGGAGAAATCAGTGTTATAGTAATTAAATATTTGCTCACTTATCACCAATGCTCGTTATATGTTGCTGTGTAGATCATTAAACCATTACACTGCCTCCAAAGCCTGTCTGAAATCAGTTTTGTGAGGTGCCTTTGTGCAAAAACGATGCCTGCAAAGTCATTGCCAGATAAGGCAGTGAGGCAACAAGTCAGCTGCCTAGGTTTTTGGATTCAACCTATCTCTTAGGTGTTTTCAATCAACGGGATGACTATCAGGTGTCAGTGCATGCCCTGTTTTATTTCGAAGAACAGGAATCTATCAAAGTCAGATAATGTTTGTGGAAATGTATCATGGCACAAACAAAAGAGATCTCAGAGGACCTCAGAAAAAGAGTTGTTGTTGCTCATCAGGCTAGAAAATGTTAGAAAACTCTAAATAGTTTGGACTCAACAAATCCACAGTCATACAGATTGTGTACAAATGGAGAACATTCAAAACCACTTTTACCCTCCCAGGAGTGGTCGACCAACAAAGGTCACTCTACAAACAAGACTTGTAAAAGTCTGTGAGGTTGCAAAGGAACCCAGGGTAACTTCTAAGCATTTAAAGACTTTTCTCACATTGGCGAATGTTAATGTTTATAAGTCCACCATCAGGAGAACACCAAACAACCACTGTGCGCATGGCAAAGCTGCAAGGAGAAAGCCACTGCTCTCCAAAAAGAACATTACTGCCCATCTGCAGTATGTGGAAAACCAGAGGGCTATTGGAGAAGTGTTTTGTGGACAGATGAGACCAAAATAGAACTTTTTTGGTTTAAATGAGAAGCATTATGTTTGGAGAACATCTGTGATACATGGTGGTGGTAATATCATGGTTTGGGCCTGTGTTGCTGCATCAGGGCCAGGACGGCTTGCTATCATTGATGGAACAATTCTGAATTATACCAGCAAATTCTAAAGGAAAATGTCAGGACATCTGTCCAAGAACTGAATTTCAAGAGAAAGTGGATCATAAAGCAAGACAATGCAAGACAAAAGTTAAAGACGGACAAAACAGATTTTACGTCCGGACAGATTGCATTATTTTATTATATAATCATTTTACTGTATTAATTAATTTTAAATCAGTTTTTTTTAAATCATCTTAAATGTTCTTAAATTCTGTTTTCATTGTTGTGATTATTATTTTAATTTTTTATGATTTTTATGCTATTATGATTTTAATTCCTTCTATGTACAGCACTTTGAATTACCATTGTGTATGAAATGTGCTATATAAATAAACTTGCCTTGCCTTGCCTTGCCAAAGTTAATGCTTTGGAATGACCAAGCCAAAGTCTGAAACTTTAACCAATTGTAATGTTGTGAAAGGAGCTGAAGCTGAAGTTCTGTACGGAGGAATGGGCTAAAATTCCTACTTAAACTCTGCAGGACACCGGCCCTCCAGGGCTGAGTTTGGGTACCCCTGATTTAGACCAATAGATCATTTTGTGAGCATTAAAGTCACATTCGCAAAATATAAAGTCACATTAATGAGATACAAAGTGCTATGAGATTTTATCAGTTGAAAGTAAGAAATAAAAATAAAGAAATGAGTCACACTGTGAAATAGATAGTTGCATTGTGAGATATAATGCACATTAACGAGATACTTGGTCACTTTGTGAGTCATAAAGTTGCATTTGCGAGATATAAAGACACAGCTGGTAGATACAAAGTGATATTGCTGTAATTTTTTTCTTCTTTCAATTTTGGTTAACTGTGAAACAAAGTATAAAATACGAAATAAAATCACACCGTGTCACTGTGAGATACGATATTGATTTTTTTTTTCTGTCCCAGTTTCGGTTAACTGTGAGATAAAGTTTAAAATAAGATATGAAAAGTGTGATACATATATATAAAGCTGCATTGTGAAGTATAATGCCACATAAATAAGATAGTCACTTTGTGAGAAATAAACTGCATTTCTGATATATAAACCCATAATATAAAGGTGAGAGACTGCAGATTGTGTGGAGTCGGCTTTTTTATTCTCAGAAACAAGCTTCTATAAAAAGTAGATAACATCAAAGCAAATGTTTTACTAAAGAATGCTCTACAACCATGCTTTATGTCTAATTTTAGACACACTGTTTTGAAATCCTTAAATGTTAGTTGAGTTTTCAGTCCATTGAAGAACCTCTTGGAGATCCACTGAGCTATTCAACAAAATTGCTTTTTCAGTGGTTGCTGAATGTGCAAAAAAAACTCCTAGTCTGCCATAATGTTGTGTATTATTCGGTTTTGTTGTCAAGAGTGAGGTGAAATTTACATTAGTGAAAGTGGGAATGCATCTCTCTCTCTCACACTCTGGCTATTTCTGTCCTATTCATTTTCCAGTTACACCTGCAAACCCATATAATAACTGTTATTTATCAACCAACCCAAATAAACAGATAAACAAAGGAGAGGGAAAACAGTGAAATCATTAACACGGTTGGAAGACAAAGACAGAGACCACCTCTATTTTGCTGTTTTTGTTAAAGTTGTTGCTTTTGTGAACACACGGTCCTCTCGTGAAAACATTTCAGCAAGCGGCCTTACATATTTGCAGGATAAAAGAATCAATTACATTAGGAGCACCGAGGCAAACAAATCCATCTACGAGCTATTGATAAACACAGAATTGAGAATACGGCAAGGTGGAAATATTAAGTGCCTCTTGTGGGGTGAATGCCAGCAGGAAGTGGAGAATGTGAGGGGGCACAGACAGAAAAAGCAGCTCTGCCATGATTAGCTGTTACATGCGTGAGTCACTGTTAAGCTCTGCCATGTCAAGGTCAACCTGAGCGTCTGGGGAGGAAGGTATTTCAACAATAATCTAAACAGAGCCATGTAGTAGCAACAATCACTGCTTGAACATTTATCAGGGTCAAACACTTTTAGTTCAGGCGCCATTTGTATGGTTTGTTTCGTGTGTCCTTTCAGAAACATGTTTAAGATCGTTTCAAATGACGGAAAGATGAAGCAACATATTAAAAGAATGCTGTCATTGAAACAGAGGTTTGTTTGACTGTGTAGATGTGTCATTGACATACTCATTCTTGTCTTTGGAACTATGCATTTTATCAGAAATACATTAAAAATACAACATAGACTTATAATACTTCTCTTCTATGATGAACATTTTGATTTCTAAAAGTAAATTTATTTAATGGTGCTTGATGTTTTGTACAAGGTCACTAGGATTTGTTTTTCCAAAGGTCCTGTTGAGAGAGATTGTGTTACTGTTGAATGATAACTCTCGAATTCCTCTAAATGAGAAGGACTGGAAATTTTGGCTTAGCTGCCTCTACTGCTGCAAAGAAACGTTTAGTTCATTGATAGAAACCTCCTCATGACTGCTACCATATATATTTTGGAACTGTCATCAGCATGGACCAATCTAGGCTAAACCTGTCATTTTTTCGAATTGTATATTCAGTTAGGGACATATTGGTCATTTTCCTTTTTCCACAATTTACATTATTTTTGTTATTTATTTATTTATCTGTATTTTATTTAATTTTAATTTACTGATGTGCGGTGTAAGGGGTTGCGCCGGCTAGTCAACTAGTCGTCTTTAATGCTCTGCCATGACGCTTTAAAGGATTAGTTCACTTCCAGAACAAAAATTTACAGATAATGTACTCACCCTCTTATCATTCAAGAGGTTCATGTCGTTCTTTCTTCAGTCGTAAAGAAATTATGTTTTTAGAGGAAAACATTTCAGGATTTCTCTCTATATAATGGATATGTATGGTGCCCCCAAGTTTGAACTTACAAAATGCAGTTTAAATGCAGCTTCAAAAGGCTCTAAACGATCCCAGCCGAGGAAGAAGGGTCTTATCAAGTGAAACGATTGGGTATTTTTCGAAGCAAATTGACAATTTATATAATTTTGAATTATATAAATTTGCTGGCCAGTCAAGCACACCTACACCATGGTCATTTAACCAACCTTTGGTGTTTTTGGCATAGTGGGCAGGTGCCAAATCCTGCTGGAAAATGAAATCAGCATCTTTAAAAAGCTGGCCAGCAGAAACAAGCATGACGTGCTCTAAAATTTCTTTGTAAACGGGTGCAGTGACTTTGGTTTTCAAAAAACACAGTGGACCGACACCAGCAGATGACATTGCACCCCAAATCATCACAGACTGTGGAAATGTAACACTGGACTTCAAGCAACTTGGGCTATGAGCTTCTCCACCTTCCTCCAGACTCTAGGACCTTGGTTTCCAAATGAAATACAAAACTTGCTCTCATCTTAAAAGAGGACTTTGGACCACCCAGGTAAAAAAAAAGTGCACTAAAATGCACTTTATTTAAGTATACTTAGTACACTTTTTAGCACACTTTTTTCACACTTTGTATATTCTTTTAATATATTATTGCTATACTTTAAATTAGTCATAAATATATTTATAAATGTTCAAAAGTAGGGTTCAAGTGTATTTCTAGTTGTAACTAAATATATTTTTTTAAATACAGATATAGTATGTTAAAAGCACATTTTAGTTCAATTTCATGGTGTCTCAAAATAGCACAGTTGAGTACACTTAGATGGTATTAAGTTTATCTTAACATATACTTAATACTATTTTTTAGTACAATAAGTACAAAATTAGTGTGCGAAAATAGAGTACTTTTAGTACATTACTGAAAAGTGTACTAAGTATACTTAAATAAAGTGTATTTTAGTGCACTTTTTTTTAACCTGGGAGAATTACCACACTCAAAATCAGTTTAAGTGTTAGTGCTAATAATGCATTCATATTAAGTGTACTTAAGTACAACTTTTGGGAAAATGTACTTCTACTACAATACATTACTAATAGATTTTTAATAAAATAAATTTAATGTAAACTTAAAATTACCACACTCAAAATCAATTTAAGTGTTAGTGATAATAATGCATTCATATTAAGTGTACTTAAGTACAACTTTTGGGAAAATGTACTTCTACTACAGTACATTACTAATAGATTTTTAATAAAATAAATTTAATGTAAACTTAAAATTACCACACTCAAAATCAATTTAAGTGTTAGTGATAATAATGCATTCACATTAAGTGTACTTAAGTACAACTTTTGGGAAAATGTACTTCTACTACAGTACATTACTAATAGATTTTTAATAAAATCAATTTAATGTAAACTTAAAATTACCACACTCAAAATCAATTTAAGTGTTAGTGATAATAATGCATTCATATTAAGTGTACTTAAGTACAACTTTTGAGAAAATGTACTTCTACTACAGTACATTACTAATAGATTTTTAATAAAATCAATTTAATGTAAACTTAAAATTACCACACTCAAAATCAATTTAAGTGTTAGTGATAATAATGCATTCACATTAAGTGTACTTAAGTACAACTTTTGGGAAAATGTACTTCTACTACAGTACATTACTAATAGATTTTTAATAAAATCAATTTAATGTAAACTTAAAATTACCACACTCAAAATCAATTTAAGTGTTAGTGATAATAATGCATTCATATTAAGTGTACTTAAGTACAACTTTTGAGAAAATGTACTTCTACTACAATACATTACTAATAGATTTTTAATAAAATCAATTTAATGTAAACTTAAAATTACCACACTCAAAATCAATTTAAGTGTTAGTGATAATAATGCATTCACATTAAGTGTACTTAAGTACAACTTTTGGGAAAATGTACTTCTACTACAGTACATTATTAATAGATTTTTAATAAAATCAATTTAATGTAAACTTAAAATTACCACACTCAAAATCAATTTAAGTGTTAGTGATTATAATGCATTCACATTAAGTGTACTTAAGTACAACTTTTGAGAAAATGTACTTCTACTACAATACATTACTAATAGATTTTTAATAAAATCAATTTAATGTAAACTTAAAATTACCACACTCAAAATCAATTTAAGTTTTAGTGATAATAATGCATTCATATTAAGTGTACTTAAGTACAACTTTTGGGAAAATGTACTTCTACTACAATACATTACTAATAGATTTTTATATATTAACTTATTTTAAACTCAAGATTAGTATGTAAACAGTGTACTAAAAATCAACTAATGTTTAAAGCATTTAAAGCACACTTTTGAAAAACACACTAATAAAACTCTTTTGGATGTTTTTTCTGTAGTGTACTTTATTGTAGTACACTAAAAAATTATTTAAGTATTACTGGTATTTAGTATACTTTTGTCAAGTATACTAAAGTCCTACTGAAGTATAAACATACTTTTAATTAGTAAATTTATAGTGTATAACCATCAAACTTTTATTTAACACAAAAAAAACAATGTACTAAAAATGTATTTGCGGGTATTTAAGTGTATTTTAATTGCATTTAAGTATATTTTTTTTTCACCTGGGCACTGGGCAACAGTCCATTTCTTCTTCTCCTTAGCCCAAGTAAGATGCCTCTGACGTTGTCTGTGGTTCAGGAGTGGCTTAACAAGAGGAATACGAAAACTGTAGCCAAATACCTTGACATGTCTGTGTGTGGTGGCTCTTGATGCATTGACCCCAGCCTCATTCTATTCCTTGTGAAGTTCTCCCAAATTCTTGAATCAATTTTGCTTGACAAGCCTCTCAAATCTGCAGTTCTCTCGGTTAGTTGTGCATCTTTTTCTTCCACACTTTTTCCTTCCACTCAACTTTCTGTTAACATGCTTGGATACAGCATTCTGTGAACAGCCAGCTTCTTTGGCAGTGAATGTTTGTGGCTTACCCTCCTTGTGAAGGGTGTCAGTGCTTGTCTACTGGACAACTGTCAGATCAGCAGTCTTCCCCATGATTGTGTAGCCTAGTGATCCAAACTGAGAGACCATTTTGAAGGCTCAGCAAACCTTTGGAGGTGTTATGAGTTGATTAGCTGATTGGCATGTCACCATATTTTAATTTGTTGAGAGTGAATTGGTGGGTTTTTGTTAATTACTTAAATAAATGAACTTTTCCACGACATTCTAATTTATTGAGATGCACCTGTAGCTTAGAAACTGAAAAGTTCTAGCATATATTTCTTAGTAATTAAAACCCACAGCTTTATTATTAGGCTAGTAGAGTAACACTGCCAGGTAACTAATTAATACACGCAATCGCTCTCTCACTAATGACTTAATATAAATGTAATCTTTACAGTGCTACTTTATCTATATCTGATTTAGAACTAGCAGAAATCTGTGAGAAATATAACAACCCAAAGACAAAGAAACTGATAAAAGCGAGCTATTATAGGAGCAATAGCCATGTAGGCGGCGCTGTGTCATATGCCATAGCTGCACAAGGTGTTCAAGTCTCAGCTCAAGGTTTAGGCATATTTGTTCATTTATGACATCATAAGCGACGAGTCAACGTTGCCTCGAATTTGATCACATAAATGTTGACTTCTGAAGTCTGAAATCTGAAGTTTTTCAATCTCTAGCGCAGTGGGCTTGGTGAGGGGTGCGGGGAGTTTGTGGGAAGTAGTTGTTAGATACGTTTTCTTGTTTGTTGTCACCTGTTCTAAATGCTAAGGATTCTAAATGATCAACCTGTTCAATCTACCGCTTGCCTTCTGTCGTTTGATCAATAATTCATACATTTTTAGCAAGTAAAAGGTTTTTTGGGGTGGGATAGATTCTTTTTTTCCTAACAGCTCCCACACGCTGTGTTGGAGCAGTTATGAAATATTGTTCTTGTAAATACTTTTTGCAAATTACAGCGAAGTGCAACAGTTACCAAATGTTCAGCAGTGGTCAAAAAGGTACATTTTGAATTGATTTCTTCTTGTTAACGGCAGTTACATTACCAAACAACCTTGGTGTTTGTCAAAAAAAAAAAAAAAAAAAATAGTAAGTATTTTGGCTGGGGATTTTTAGGTGGGTGGTGAGAGATAAACACCAACATTTTTGATTTGGACGGCAATAAAATCACAGACTAACCCCTGTAAATTCTGAAAATAGCTTATGTCCACATGAGAATTAATTACCGTCCAAATCAGGCTTGTGCTTGAAAACTTGGAGGAATGGAAAGAAAATTGAGAGTGGATAATACATATGTAACCGCAAAGATCTAGCTTGCCTTTTAAAAATAGGCATTCAAACCTGGTTCACTAAAAAACAACTCGGGTTCAGAGGAGGTACAAATGTACTGTCTATTCTATCACAGAACATTCTGTAAAGCAGGAAAACAATTCGTCTAGCACCTTTGAATAAATTGGTTTGAATTAAAAACTGGGTCAGAGACTCATCGCTTGTGCTAAAACTTGAAAAGTTTAAACAGGTAACAGGAAGCCTTTGGTAAATAAATGCATGCTGTGTTGCTGCGACAGTCTCCAAAGACCGTCCCTTAAGTTGTTAGTCGTATAGCGATCCGAAGGAACAGAAACACACAGAAAGTTCTTCCACAGTCTCTTAGGAAGCTGAGCACCATTGATGTTGTTCCATTCTTGACCTCACAGCTTCCAGATCCGGCGCAGGAACACTCACAGGGACCCAGACAAAACGGAACTATCACAGGGATAAATTAGCAACGTCCCATGCGGCTCAGGACAAAAAGAGTGGCATTTTTACAGAGACCCTTTGTTCTGCAGAAAGTCAAGAGGAGCTGTGTGGATCCACTCTCCTTCATTTCCCCCATCAGAATACAAGTGCATGCTGCGAACAAGGGATGAGGAGGAGGGGAGGGAGATTAGAGACTCTCCACGCTGATTCTCTCTTCTCCCAGCAGGAGCAGCTATCGAATCACAGGCCACGGACAGAATGGCTTTTAATGAGCCATCAGACATATTAAGACTGATAAAAAAAGAGCCATATCCTCTAATTTCCCTTCATTAATTAGACGGAAGCCAGACTCATCAAAGGCAGCCGGGGAGCCTCCTCATGGTGGGAACGGTGAAATGGGGAAAGAGAGGAGATTTGCTTCCAGGGTGCTTCAATATTCCCCTTGGGATATCTTCTATTACCCCCACATGAGGAGAAAGAGGGACAGACAGGATAGAAACAGGACAAAGCGATGGATGGACAGACAGGTTGCTTGAGAAAGAAAGCCAAAATGCTTGAGGCTGGCTGTTATAGCATTCGGTTGTATCTCCAGGAATTATTCTTAAAAATAGTATTTCCTCTGAGGTTATGTAATGCTCTGAATAAAGAGGCCAAGATTCTTATAAAAAGGAAAGACGTTAGAATTCTGTGCACAAAGCCTATAGATAGTTTATTTGACATTGCTATGTTGGAATATAGAATAGTAGCAGATGCACTTTTTTTTTTTTTTTTTTTTTTAGTTTTGAGGCAGGTGACACACTTTCTAACAGGCATGCCAAGTTTTCATGCTCTCAAAAGGCTGAAGAAATAGGACATTGTTGTTTTGTGTTATCTACTGTGGCAAGTGTGTTCTAAGTGTGAGTGTCTCTTGTTGTAGAAGCAGGACATCAGGAAACTAAGACCCTTCTTTGAGTGTGAATAGCTTCTGACGTGTCTTGAAAGAAAACATGGGTTATGACAAGAGTGTCTGATAAAAAAAAGAAAAAGGTCCTTTAAACATTTAGCATGTGCCAGACTCTTTGTGTTCATGTTGGTTTCATATAGTTTTGAAAAACTTCTTTACTAATTTGAAGAACAGCACTTGGACTCTCTATTCTATTTCTATCCTACACTACTTGTTTTCTTTAAAAAAAAGTGCTTCTAACACTAGCATTCTCTGTTCTGTTCTGTTCTGTTTTGTTCTATCTACAGTACTTTTTTTCTTTTTATTTATTATAGAAAATTACCCTCTAACAGTAGCATTCTTCGTATTCTTTTGAATTGTTTTATTACTTTTTTTTTATTTGTAAGTCCGTCTAACACTAGTGTTCACAATTCTTATTTTATTTGCTTGTTTTCTTTTTATATAATATAGGGTACAACAGGGCTAAAGGCACCTTTGATATTATTTTCCTCTAAATGACTAGATGGCAGAAAATGTGGCACTTTCCAAAACATCCGCTTTTCAAAATGCTCTTGAAAATTTGTCTGATCCTTGACGCGATTGTGGACAGCAGTGCAAAGTTGATTCTGTGCTTACTTTATCTTATATTTGATGTTGTAGACTTAAGTAGCAAATAAGAATCACTAAAATTGTTGAATATATTTTTAAACAAAGGTCTTCCTAATGATTTTCAGTTTTAATTCAATTAAAGCAACAGTTATTGAATAACATTGTTTAACATGATAATTAATAGATGGCTGACTTTTCTATTTGTTGACATGATATGGTTAGATTCAGATGGTAAATATCATATATTATGTTGGGTGTCCATCTTAGAGATAATCACCACATTTAGAATGAAATCATCATATTTAATATCATCATATAATAAAATATAAAAAGTTACTACTGTAAATCTATATTAAAATATTATATGATCGCCTTTAAGAATATTTGTAAAATTATTTTGTTTCTGTATTGTAAAATATATTTTTTATATTAACATATTTTAATGACAGTATTTTTAATATTTTATTGAGGCATTTTTATTCATTATCAAGACAGTTGTATCATCCTAATATTCATTCATTCATTATAGATACATAGATAGATACAGTGCCTTGCGAAATTATTCATACCCCTTCATTTTTTTTCACATTTTGTTATGTTGCTGCCTTATGTTAAACTACTTTAAATGACTTTTTTTCCCACATCAATCTGCACTCCCTACTCCATAATGGCAAAGCAAAAAATAGGATTTTAACATTTGTGCAAATTTATTAAAAATAAAAAAACTGAAAAGATCCCGTTGCATAAGCATTCATACTTTGAGTGGAGTTAAACTGTGGCAAATTCATTTGAATGAGTATAATTTAGAAAGGTACACACCTCTCAGAAAAGGTCTAACAGCTGAAAATGCATATCAGAGCAAAAACCAAGTCCTGAGGTCAAGATAACTGCCTGTAGAGCTCAGTGACAGACTTGCATTAAGGCAATGATCTAGGGAAGAGTTCAGAATAAAATCTGCTGCATTGAAGGTTCACAGAAGCATGTAGCCTCCATTATCCATAATGGAAGACGATTGGAACAACTAGGACTCTAGAAAATGTCTGCCAGCCCCCATCCAAGCTGACAGAGCTTGAGAGGTGAAAAGGTGAGGCAGAATGGCAGATAATTGCCAAATGCAGATGTGCAAAGCTTGTCACATCATACCCAAAAAGACTTGAGGCTGTAAAGGTGCTTCAACTATGTACTGAGTTAAGGGTGTTTTGCTGCAACAAAACAAAATGTGAAAAAAAAATAAAGGGGTATGAATACTTTTGCAAGGCACTGTAGATAAATTGTCTGATAGTCTGATCTGTTGAGTAAATCTGCAAATGTGGTGTAAAAACACAATGGTCTTTCATTATGAGTCATGTTTTTTACGGTATTTGTACCCAAGGATTCCGCATCCTAAATCCAATTCCCAAATCAAATTAATACCCTCTGTCGTTAAAATCGCTACATGATTGCTTAATCCTAATCCTAAATTTAACAATACTAAGGAGGTAGTAATCTGGCGGGGGTCAGAATTCTGCAAAACATCCGGAAAATGATTACAACTCCTCGCTGTTTTACCACCTCTAGTGTTCATTTCTGTTTGAAACTGCAGTGATATGTACTTATTGGTACGAATTTCGCATCTTGTGAAAATGTGTCCACAGATACATTTTCGTCTAGAGATCAGAAAGCAAATGGCATACTGAACCATGCGTTACAGCAAAGGCAGTTCTTTACTGGAGGGATGTTGGAATGTAGATGCACTTATGACACTGGAGGAAATGTGTATGGCAGGATATAAAAGCCAGCCAAAACCGAAAAGACCACAAGTGTTCTGTTAAGGCTAGATTGACTCAGGGCATTCGAAGATTTGACAAGAGAACACTCACTATGAATGAGGCAAAAGAAAATCTGCTGTGGTGCAACTCTGCCTCAGGTCAGATGTCTTTCCTGTTAGGAGACTAAGTAACAATAGAGTCCGTCGTCCTAAATATCTTCCTCTTCCAAAAAAGAAAAATCTTGTACAGAACAATTTCCCCTTCAAACCCACTCCTGCTGTGTGTGAATAAATCTGTCCTCAGAACCTTTGTGGAAATGGAACCAAACCAACACACCCCAGCAGGCTTCTATTGCATCTGCATCTGCATGAATTAGAGCTTTCATTTGTCAGACAGGTAAAACACAAGTAGAAGCGAGTGTGGAGATGTGCAAGAGACAGGCCTTGTTGACTTGCTGAAATATGTTGCCAACCTTTCCTCATGAATTCTAAATCAGCATGAATTAATTCATGTCCAAAGAGAACTACAAATAGAAATTCTTCAGCAGGAGTAAGACCTCTTTCAGCCCCTGTACAGGAGGTATTTTTTCAATGTCGATTCACCTCTGCAGGCCATGTAGGACCATGGCTTTCACATTTTAAAGTAAATACTGTTGTACTGCTATATTTAGGCCAACGGAAAAGAACGGCTGGGTCTGTACATATTTAGCATCAGGGGTCTAATCTAGGTTCAGCTTTCCTCTGTCTATTTTAATCACAATCAGTTGGACGTAAATGGCATACATTACAATATATTACAAACCATCTGGGGGCTTGATTGTAACATATGCTAAAGCTGGCCTTTAGGTGCACATGCTGAGGTATTGGAACAATTCTGGGACATAGAACACTGATAGACTAAAAATGAAAACCACAAACATTTAAAAAATCTTTAAAGGAAAGCTTTAACCTATAATGAAAATTTGCTGAAAATGTATTCACCCTCAGGCTAATCAAAATGTGAACAAAATTGTTTTTTCATCAAAACAACTGATGAAAACATCTCAATAATCCACAAGTAAACCACAGGACTCCAGTCCATCAGTTAACATATTGTTAAGTGAAAAAAAAAAAACACTATTTAGAAGCTTTAAATTCAAACCATTGCTTGTGGCCGAATTGCTTCTTCCATATCTAATTAGAAAATGAATTCATGACTGTCCTATGAACCCTCAAGTATCTGCCTTTTCTTTTAAGCATAGTTTATGGAATATTTTCCGAGATATTCTGAAGTTCAGTGGTAAAATGTGTTGCACAGTTTCCTTAATATTTATTACATCACATTAAGTGATATAATAAAGCTATCACATATAATTATGCTCATGTGCGCTCCTCCAGGTATTATTAAGTCTAACATTCTCTGCTTTAGTCCCACCTATTACAGAAAGCCCTGTGCAGCACTGAGTTGTATGCAAATGGATGCTGTTTTTATTCCCATTAAAGATTTAGATATTGTTTTGATGTGACGCTTGGGTCTCTTTGGGCATAATAATCATGGAGGAAGTGACAAACAACATTATGCAATTAAAATTCAAAGAGTTCTGTAGAAAATTCCAAAAGCAACACTGGTACAAGCTGTGGCAAAAAAAAAAAGAAAAGAAAAGAAAACGACAGCAGTGTTTAGGAAACTACTTTGAAAATGTATAAGCTAATCATATTTTAGTAGTAAAGACTAGTTCAATTTCAACCAAGCTACTATTTTAGAAAGTAGTTAACTACAATACACACACAAAATCAGCTAACTACAAGTTAGTAAAGGGGCTTTTTTGTTAGTATTTGTAACAATCCGAAGATCACTTATGGTGATTTTTAACAGTCTAATTGAGCCAGAAAAAATACAAATGAATGAAATCCCGAATCCTGACAGGCAGTTGTACGTTACATTAAAAATATACATAAAACATATAAAGTCAAAATATTTTGACAATAAAGTCAAAATTATGAGAGTGAAGTCAAAATGTTTAGAGAAAAAACTTCACGTTTATATTGTGCTGTAAGCTTGAAATAAAAAGGAAAAACACATTTAAAATTTGTATTTTGTGAATAAATATATATATATATATATATATATTTTTTTTTTTTTAATACAGTGGCCTGGCAACTACGTTGCTCCAAATCCGTCCATTTTCATGCGCAGGCTATACTCTCAAAATATTATATCTTTAATTGCTACAATTTAATTCTCGTAATTTCGACTTTATTCTTGAAACATTACAACTTTATTATCAAAACATTTTAACTTTATTCTCGTAATTTCGACTTTATTCTTGAAACATTCTGACTTTATTCTCTTGATTTCGACTTTATTCTTGTAACATTTACTTTATTTTCATAATTTTGACTTTATTCTCTGAATATTTTGACTTTATTCTCGTAATTTCGACTTTATATTCAAAATATTTTAACTTTATTCTCAAAATATTACGACTTAAATCTTGTTTATTTTTTATTTCTTTACGTGGCACTAAAATGTCATCATAGGGTGACAGTATCATGCTTAAAATTATATTTTTACTAAATACATAAACATACTAATTTAGTACCATAACTCAGTAGTGTGACAAGTAGTGCCCCTCTACTTTGTAACAGTTAGTAAACTTTAAATACCAAAAATATATAAAATGTAGGGTGAAAACAATGACAAATAGTTGCTTTATGGCACCATAGGCCCCACACACTGGTTTTCAGTGGTTTCATGACTAGTGTCACATCAAAAGGAAATAACTAAATAGCCAATAGCTAACCCACTATAACCACTGACTTGGCACTGTCTATACAGATACTTTGCGTGCTTGAGTGTGTTGACAACAAGAAAAATGGAAAAGTAAAAGAATGCTTGCTTTGACGCATCGTGTTTTAACAGCTTGTTTGTATCTCTGTACAGACTCCAGAAGGATCTCAGTGTCAAGAAAAAGTGGATGGTTGATTTTTAGTTGCATCCTGGATTGTGTCAGATGATGAGATGTTTGTTCGGAGCATTTGACCCGAGATTGTTTCGCAAATGAATCACAGTGTAATGAGTTGAACGTTGAAGCAGCCAAGTGTATTGAATCAAACAGCAGCTGCATCACAAAAAAGAAGTAAGTAAATGTTTTCATAAATACTTTTTCAGTCAGTTTTATTTGGTTTGTGTGTGGTTATGGAGACAAAATGTCCCCACAGAGATGGCAATATCCAAAATCCTTGTCCTTGTAGGGATATTTTGGTCTCCATGAGAAAAACAGCTTATAAAACATACAAAATTATCTTTTTTTTGACAATCTAGTTTTCCTAGTGTTAGGGTAAAAGGCAAAAAAATCTATTTGTATAGTATAACAATAATTATGCAAATAACATATCCCCTAAAGCATGGAAACCCAACACTGATACAAATATTATGTCACCAAATAGCATCTTACGCTACATACATTTACTGAAATAAAATGTTTTAATAATTGGCATTTAGTAAATGTGTTAGTGTAAGTTTCTGAATGAGCTCTATCAGGTTGACAATATCAAAATTTAACAAATATATTTTTACTAAAAACATAAACAACATAATATACCTAATTTATGTATTCACTCAGCTTTTGGTCATGCTATAAAAAAGCTTGTTACTGTTAATGCTAAACTTCTTTGAATATACTGTATCTGAATATAGTGTAGCAACATAAATCCAGCAAGAAAATGTAGTAATCAAAGTAGCAGCTATTAAAGCAGAAGAAGGGACGTGATTATGGTTGTGAATCTTTTCAGTGTGAAGAACCCACTGATTAATTGCAGCCTGCAAGTCACAGGGACATAAAATGTCTTTTTTAAAAAGTTGTTTGCTCATAATGGATTTTGTGAATTAGTCCTTTTGGTGAAATGCTTTTTTATTGCTTTTACAAGGAAAATGCTGTAATGACACTTAGTGAGTGTCTGAACTATTCAGTACCACATCTTTTTTTTTTTTTTCCTCTGGTGAGAAATTTTAGTGTAATTGCTTGTGGCACTGAAATACTGTCACAATCTTGAAATTATGTTGCTTTGATAGAGCACAGTGAAAGAGCTTTAGATGGCTTTGGGCTAATTGAAATGACTAATTGTTGCAATGACCTGGCAGCCCTTTTCATGTTTTATATGGGTGCATAGCCACAAGACTATCAAACCAGACTAAGAGACACAGTGATGGCTGAGAGTGAATAAGAAATAGACAAAGAAAGGGGCAGGACGTTAGTGATTAGGAGGGAAAAGTGGTTACTGGTAAGTCTTTTGTGTTCCTAGGAAGTAGATATTCAACTCTGACTTCCAAAAACACTCTGGCTTCTGAGGGATATGGTGTGGTAATGCAATTAAATGTGTGGTGAATGGTGTGAGTGTAGGACTGTCATGTTAGAGTACAGTATGTCAGTGAGATGTTAAGGATACCCCAGTAATATATATATATATATATATATATATATATATATATATATATATATATATATATATATATATATATATATATATATATATATATATATATATATATATATATATATATATATATATTATATATATATATATATATATATATATATATATATATATATATATATATATATATATAT